>NW_020175528.1:12183688-12189686 GCF_003031525.2 Neophocaena asiaeorientalis asiaeorientalis
AGAGAGAGAGAGAGAGAGAGAGAGACATATATATATACAAAGAACTCTTAAAATTCAACAATAAGAAAACAACCTGACTAAAAAATGGGCCAAAGACCCTAACAGACACCTCACCAAAGAAGATACACAAATAGCAAATAAACATATGAAAAGATGCTCCACATCATATGTCATCAGGGAAATGCAAATTAAAAAAAAGATATAACACCACAGGCACAATCCATGAAAAAAAGAATTGATAAGCTGAACTTCATTAAAATTAAAAATTTCTCTGTGAAAGAAAATGTCAAGAGAATGATAAGCCACAGACTGGGAAAACAATATTTGCAAAAGATACATCTTAGAAAGGAATGTTATCCAAAATATATAAAGAACCCTTGGACTTCCCTGGTGGTCCAGTGGTTAAGACTCTGCACTTCCTATGCAGGGGGCGCAGGTGCGATCCCTGGTTGGGGAACTAAGATCCCACGTGCCACGTGGCTCGGCCAAAAAATTAAAAAAAAAAATTATATATATATATATAAAGACACCACTACACACCTATTAGATGGCCAAAATCTGGACGCTAGCAACACCACAAGGCTGGTGAGAACAATGAGACTAATGAGTATGGAGTAACAAGAACTCCCACTCATTGCTGGTGAAATATAAGATGATAAAGCTACTTGAAAGGCAGTTTGGTGGTTTCTTACAAAATTAAACATACTCTTACCATATGATCCAACAATTGCACTCTTTGGTATATACCCAAATGAAACTAAAACTTACATTCACACAAAAACCTGCACATGGATGTCTATAGCAGCTTTATTCATAATTGCCAAAGCTTGGAAGCAACCAAGCTGTCCTTCAGTAGCGGAATGGGTAAATAAACTGTGGTACATCCGGACAATGAAATATTATTCAGTGCTAAAAAGAAATGAGCTATCAAGCTATGAAAAGACATGGAGGACATTTAAATGCATAATACTAAGTGGAAGAAGCCAATCTGAAAAGCCTACATAGTGTATGATTCCTACTGTGTGACATTCTACAAAAGGCAAAACCATGGAGACAATAAAAAGATCAGTGATTTTCAGGGATTAGGAGACAGGAAAGGATGAATAACAGGAGCACAGAGAATTTTTAGGTCAGTGAAAATACTCTGTATTGTACTAAGAAGATGGATACATGTCATCATAGATTTGTTCAAATCCACAAAATGTACAGAACCAAGAGTGAATCCTAATGTAAACTATAGACTTTGGGTGATTACAATATGTCAGTGTAGGTTCATCACTTGTAAAAAATGTACCAACTCTGATGGGAGAGTGTTTATAATACGGAAGTCTATGTATCTTATATTGGAGTAGAGGGCATGTGGGAAGTCTGTGTATCTTCCACTCCATTTTTCTGTGAACCTAAAACTACTCTAAAAAATAAAGTCTATTAAAAAATAATTTCTTAAGAAAGAGTAGCCAAGTGAAAAATTATGAGATTGCCATATTTATAATTAAATGTCAGTTTTGATGGTGTTGTAACCCGACTTATAATAATATTATAAAACACCAGAATGGAAAATATTTAAATGATATTGTGCTCCAAATATATGCATTTCTTCATTTTTTTTTTTCTTAATTTTTTTGGCCATGCCGTGTGGCTTGCAGAATCTAAGTTCCCTGACCAGGGACTGAACCCGTGAACTTGGCAGTGAAAGCACAAAGTCCTAACCACTGGACCACCAGGGTATTCCCCAAATCTAAGCATTTCTCATTATTATTATTATTTAATTATTATTATCTTATTTTATTCCTGAGCACACTACTTTTTCATTAAAAATGATCAACACCTGCAGGTATTAGATATAAAAGAAATGCATTTAGCAGTCTGCAAAAAGACATTAATTAAAGGTTGTACAGATCAAAAACTGAAACAATTGGTACTCTAGACTTAGATTAGGCTTTGCTACTTAATATTTAGGCTTTCTGTCACATATAGAAACAACAAAATTTTACTGAGCATTTATTATGTGCTTAGTTATTGTTTTAAAATGCAGGAAAGAATTTTTAAAATCTAGGGTTCTTAGGAGACAAAAAATGAATATATAAAACATGAAACTCATAAAGTTTATAGTACTAACCATAAATGAAATTGAATCCCTAGAAAAGAAATCTTCATGAAGTAAGATCTTGGCTAAATTTCCAAGGAGTGGTTAGGATGACCAGAAGGGAAGAGAATTATACTTGATTCAGAACTCTCACAGTATGTGAGTGTATGCAAGGAAGAGAGCTTCTAAAAAGCAGACATCTTGGTCAAATTCCAGACCCTGCATCTGTTAGCTGTGTGAATGGTGAGCTAGATGATGTACTAGGACTCTTACACACCTTCTTTCAATTGACCCTTACAAGAGCTTTAGAAGGCTGGCGTTATTAGCCTCATTTTAAAGAAGAAGAAAGTAAATGAAAGAAACCAAGATCAAATCCCTAATTATATGGTAGAGCTATAATTTGAATCCTGATCTCTCTGGTTCTAAAATTATGCTTTTCCCACTGTATCAAGCTCTCTTCTTTGCACATTCATATATTGTGACATTTATTTCTGCATATATAACTGTAATCTTATCTGAATAAAAATAAATAGAAGGTGTATACACAAAACTAATATTCATAGCCCTGTTCTTTTTGGAAAGGCAGTGCTTTTATAACAAATAATTTTTAATAGTTACATTTACATGAATGATTCACAAGTCAAAACAATAAAGTACATACAGAGAAACTTGCCTCTGTCACTGCCTTTTCTTCTCATTCTTTCCTCTACTCATTCTAGGTAATGATTCTATTAGCTTCCTGTTTGTCCTGCATGATTCTTTAACACAAGAAAATATGAATATATATAGTCCTTTCCTCCCTCTTATACTCTTTATACTCATACCCTACTCTTTTCATTAGCAGTCTATCCTGGAGATCATCCAGTATCAGTCACTAGAGGTCCTCATCACTCTCTCTTGTGGTTGCATAATAGTCCATTGTGTGGATGTGCTGTAATTTATGTAACTGGTTCCATACATGTGTAGATATATTTATGGAATAAACTCCCAGAAGTGAGAGGACTCAGTCAAAGGTAGATACGTCTGCAGATCTAGTAAATATTGCCAGTTTTCCTTCTATAGAGGTTGTACCATTTTGCATTTCTACCAGGAATATATAGAAATCCTTTCTCCATCAACTTGCCAATAGAGTATGTTCTCAGATTTGTGGATTTTTGCCAATCTGATAAGTAAGAAATGAGACTGCAGTGTGAATTTCATATTTCTCTTTTTATCAGTAAATGCTCTTTTTTGAAGATCTTTTCATAAGATTGAGGGCCATTCAAATTTTATGTTCTGTGAACTGTCTGTCCATGTCTTTTGCCTATTTTCTATTGTATTCATTGATCTTTTCTTTTCACTTTCTAGGACTGCTTCATAAACTAGGGAAATTCATTTTTTGCTGCAGTATGAGATGCAAATATTTTCCCCAGGGTTTTTTTTTTTTTTAAACATCTTTATTGCAGTATAATTGCTTTACAATAGTGTGTTAGTTTCTGCTTTATAACAAAGTGAATCAGCTATACATATATATATATCCCCATATCTCCTCCCTCTTGTGTCTCCCTCCCACCCTCCCTATCCCACCCCTCTAGGTGGTCACAAAGGGTGATCAGCTCAGTGCTTTGTGGCCGAGAGAGGAGATATGGGGATATATGTATATGTATAGCTGATTTACTTTGTTATAAAGCAGAAACTAACACACCATTGTAAAGCAATTATACCCCAATAAAGATGTTTAAAAAAAAGCACAGAGCTGATCTCCCTGTGCTACGCAGCTGCTTCCCATTTATTGTAATGTAAAAGTTAGTGTGTGTGTGTGTGTGTGTGTGTGTGTGTGTGTGTGTGTGGTATAAAACCCATCAACCTTTTCTTTCCTGTCTTCTGAATTTTGAGCCATACTTCAGACAGGCCTTCCCCACTCCATGGTTTTAAAGGAATTCTTCCAAGTTTTCTTCTAGGAAGTCTCAGTGAACACATATTTCTCTTCAGAACGTAGAAACAGAGACTGCATTGCTAGCTGAGTGAAAGTAGTTTGTTTCAGGTTATCATGCACTAAGCTCCCACAAGGCGTCAGGAACATTATACACACAATGAATGATAATACTCTGGCCCTGCCTTTGAAGTGCTTGTAGCCTTATCTTGATACGCTTTGGTAAGGGACTGGTAAAGGGCTTTGTGTAGAGGGTTCAGAGAGTTTAGATACGGGACACTTAGCCCAACCTGGTGGTCTAGGAAGGTTCCCTAGAAGAAACGATGCTGCTTTGTAATTCTAGGGAGGGATGATGAAAGAGACTATTTGTGAAAGGAAGGACTAAAAGGACAACTAATATATGTAGAAGGAATAATATATTAGAAGCAAAACTTTCACAAACCCTGATGAAAATACTGGGTCAGAAAAGAATTGACAATTGGTATTAAAATCATTAGGTGTATGATTGATGAAGAATTAGATTTTTTAAAATTCCTTAGAAATCACACAGATTACATTCAGAATTTCATAACTTAAGCAGAGGGTCAAAATTAGCATCATGGATGGTGGGATCCATGGAATATTGGGCTCACAACAATACCGAATCAATCTAAAATTTTTAAATTGAATTTTTATCATCAAGCTTTAAGATATGACTTACACTTTATATGAAATAAAGAAAATACATTTTTTTAAAAAAAGAATAAAACCTAAATCAACACCATGTATGAACTGCGTACAGGTTTCTTAATGGACAATTTCATTTGTATATTAACTTAGCAATTATTAATTTCACATAATACCTGTAAATATAACTAGAAATATATATGACAGCTTAACTTGTATTATGGGTCTAAGATTATTCTTTTTTTGTTTTTCTTATTAGTTATCTATTTTATACATATTAGTGTATATATGTCAATCCCAATTCATCCCACCACCACGCCTCCCCTGTCACTACCCCCCTTGGTGTCCAAACGTTTGTTCTCTACATCAGTGTCTCTATTTCTGCCCTGCAAACCGGTTCATCTGTACCATTTTTCTAGGTTCCACATATATGCGTTAATATACGATATTTGTTTTTCCTTTTCTGACTTACTTCACTCTGTAAGAGTCTCTAGATCCATCCACGTCTCTACAAGTGACCCAATTTCGTTCCTTTTTATGGCTGAGTAATATTCCATTGTATATATGTACCACATCTTCTTTATCCATTCCTCTGTTGATGGTCATTTAGGTTTCTTCCATGACCTGGCTATTGTAAATAAAGCTGCAATGAACATTGGGGTGCATGTGTCTTTTTGAATTATGGTTTTCTCTGGGTATATGCCCAGTAGTGGGATTGCTGGGTCATATGGTAATTCTATCTTTAGTTTTTTAAGGAACCTCCATACTGTTCTCCATAGTGGCTGTATCAATTTACATTCTCACCAACAGTGCAAGAGGGTTCCCTTTTCTCCACACCCTCTCCAGCATTTGTTGTCTGTTGATTTTCTGATGATGCCCATTCTAATTGGTGTGAGGTGAAACCTCATTGTAGTTTTTAACCGGTTCATCTGTACCATTTTTCTAGGTTCCACATATATGCGTTAATATACGATATTTGTTTTTCCTTTTCTGACTTACTTCACTCTGTAAGAGTCTCTAGATCCATCCACGTCTCTACAAGTGACCCAATTTCGTTCCTTTTTATGGCTGAGTAATATTCCATTGTATATATGTACCACATCTTCTTTATCCATTCCTCTGTTGATGGGCATTTAGGTTTCTTCCATGACCTGGCTATTGTAAATAAAGCTGCAATGAACATTGGGGTGCATGTGTCTTTTTGAATTATGGTTTTCTCTGGGTATATGCCCAGTAGTGGGATTGCTGGGTCATATGGTAATTCTATCTTTAGTTTTTTAAGGAACCTCCATACTGTTCTCCATAGTGGCTGTATCAATTTACATTCTCACCAA
>NW_020175528.1:12189921-12203913 GCF_003031525.2 Neophocaena asiaeorientalis asiaeorientalis
GATTGAGGCACGAACCCGTGTCCCCTGCATCGGCAGGCGGACTCTCAACCACTGTGCCACCAGGGAAGCCCCTCATTGTAGTTTTGACTTGCATTTCTCTAATAATTAGTGATGTTGAGCAGCTTTTCATGTGCTTCTTGGCCATCTGTATGTCTTCTTTGGGGAAACATCTATTTAGGTCTTCTGCCCATTTTTTGATTGGGCTGTTGTTTTTTTAATATTGAGCTGCATGAGCTGTTTCTACATTTTGGAGATAAATCCTTTGTCCATTGATTCATTTGCAAATATTTTCTCCCATTCTGAGGGTTGTCTTTTCATCTTGATTGTAGTTTCCTTTGCTTTGCAAAAGCTTTTAAGTTTCATTGGGTCCCATTTGTTTATTTTTGTTTTTATTTCCATTATTCTAGGAGGTGGTTCAAAAAAGATCTTGCTGTGATTTAGGTCAAAGAGTGTTTTTCCTGTGTTTTCCGCTATGAGTTTTATAGTATCCAGCCTTACAGTTAGGTCTCTAATCCATTTTGAGTTTCTTTTTGTGTATGGTGTTAGGGAGTGTTCTAATTTCCTTCTTTTACATGTAGCTGTCCAGTTTTCCCAGCACCATTTATTGAAGAGAATGTCTTTTCTTCATTGTATATTCTTGACTCCTTTGTCATAGATTAGTTGACCATAGGTGCGTGGGTTTATCTCTGGGCTTTCTATCCTGTTCCACTGATTTATATTTCTGTTTTTGTGCCAGTATAAGATTATTCTAAAACACCTTATTGCATGGTCTTTGTTAATAACCTAGATAATCTTCTTTTGACATCCTAATTCTGTCTGATTTAGATTATCTTTCTCTTGAGTCCCAACCTGATCAGTTCCTTCTATAACAGTAGCCAGAAAGTCTATTCTACCAATAATTTTCTCTCTGGTCCCTTTACACTTTTTTGCTAGGGAAAGTTAATGTTCAGTAACTGAATTTACCCCTGAGCTAACCAGCAAACCAGGGAAGTGTGGCTGCCATCAGTATATTGATCAACTCCTTCTGTTCTCTATAAGTGAATTAGAGGATTGATGACAGAAAATGGGATAGTTGGCAAAGAAAACTAGTTTCTGGAAAATAGAAAGAAAAACAACGCACTCAAATTTAAAGATGTGGACTCTGTGATGATTACAGAACATTCGTGTGTCCAATATAAGGTCTGGATTAGCTCTGCCTGCGTGCTCCCCACTACTCTTTTCAGGGCTGGGGCTCACCCTCCTCCAGAACATTGTTCTGCTTTCACTTCCAGAGACGTCTTCCCCAATATATCCACATCCAAGTCCTCCACACCCCATGTCATCACTCTATTTTCTGACTATCCATATTTATTCATATCCACAATTATCTTACTATCTATGATTATCATGTTTGTTGATTTGGGTGTCCACTATCTCAACGGTCCCCAACCTTTATGGCACCAGGGGCCGCTTTCATGGAAGACAATTTTTCCACGGACGGGAGGGTGGGAGGATGGTTCAGGTGGTAATGCGAGCCATGGGGAGCGGCAGATGAAGCTTCGCTTGCTCACCTGCTGCTCACCTCCTGCAGTGCTTCCCGGTTCCTAACAGGCTGCAGACCAGTACCAGTCCAAGGCCTGGGGGTTGGGGACTCCTGCTCTATCTGCTTCCCTTCACTGGGATATAAGCTCCATGACAGCTGAGGCTAGATCTAGGCTGTTCCCTGCTGTATCCTCAGTGCCTATAACAGTGCCTATCATATAATAGGTACTCGATAAAAGTTTGCTAAGCAAACAAGTACAATACACCACGGTCCAGTGTTTTCCCCTGCAAGATGGTGTACACTCAACTAAGAATAAGGCCTTGAAGAGATGCTCTAAGAGCTGATAAGATTATAGGAATCACATCAAATTTCAGTTGTGATAAAAATGTCATTCTCGTAATTTTTTTTTTCTTTTTTATATCACGTATTGGAAAACCTGAAATATAAGTTTATGGGTTAAATTACAATGGAAGTTATTTGTGACAAAATGTGAATTTAGGTGATCCTTCAATTTGTCTCTTATTTCTTTGGGAAAAAGAGTTCAATAGGGCACAGGTTTTGCTCTGTGAATAACAAGCAGCATTTAATTACAACAGACAGAATGGGAACAATGTTATTTACACTGCAGTTACCTGAATTGTCCAATGATAACTGTTACTTAATCGCTGTCAGCTCAGCAGTGCAGTCTCAGGAGAGCAATGAAGCTCTGGGTTCTTGTCATTTCTACTTTTTATTTACATATTTTTGGTTAAATTTGCTTAAATTTTTGCGGCCCCATTTTATTGTATAAAATTGTGCTCATTTCTTTGAAATAAATTTTTTAGACAATTTAAGATAATGAATATGAAGACATAATTTATATTTCAAAATATTTTCAAGCTTACTGCAAAACAAATCCGAAAAAAAATAATTCTGTTGACTTTTACATTAGGAAAGACACAAGATTCAATTCCGACTTCGGAGATGACACTTAGCTTTATGGATTACAAAGTATGTAATTCTAAAATAAACTTGCTTAGATTGATTCTAATTGTCATGTCTGTTTTATTAGGAAATGTCAAAGGAGTGATGTAAAAATGATTCATGAATTTTCCCACAGTGAAGACCAAATTCGGCAGCTGTTTCCCTGGGCACCAGGTAGGAATAAGAATAAAAAATTGGAAAGTATTCCATGGGATAGGTGGGAGTTAGTGGATCAGAAAAACTTTTTCTGTTAAAATCATGCTTTTTTATTGTTTGGACTTTCTAAAATATGTTTTAGGATTTTTTAAAAAAGAGTAAACAAAATTTTAGAAAAGAATATAGCATGCAAATTATTTACATAATTGACTTAAATTGATATGTTTTTAAATTAAGTAACCTGTTACAAACATCTAAACATATAAATGCCATGCTTGCTTTCCCAGCACATACACTAAAATTGGAACGACACAGAGAAGAATGGCCCCTGCGCAAGGATGACACGCAAATTTGTGAAGCATTCCATATTTTTTGGTGTTGGGAAAGTTGGAACAGCCACACGTGAATCAATGAAGTTAGAACAAACCCTCACACCATGCACAGAAATAAACTCAAAACGGCTAAAAGTCAAATTTAAGACATGACACCATAAAACTCCTAGAAGAGAACATAGGCAAAACATTCTTGGACATAAATTGTACCAATGTTTTCTTAGGTCAGTCTCCCAAGGCAATAGAAATAAAAGCAAAAATAAACAAATGGGACCTAATCAAACTTATAAACTTTTGCACAGCAAAGGAAACCATAAACAAAACAAAAAGACAACTTACGGACTGGGAGAAAATATTTGCAAATGATGCGATTGATAAGGGCTTAATTTCCAAAATATACAAACAGCTCATACAACTCAAGAACAACAACAACAAAAAATAACCCAATCAAAAAATGGGCAGAAGACCTAAATAGACATTTCTCCAAAGAAGATATACAGATGGCCAATAGGCCCATGAAAAGATACTCATCATTGTTAATTATTAGAGAAATGCAAATCAAAACTACAATGAGGTACCACCTCACACCAGTCAGAATGGCCATCATTAAAAAGTCTACAAAAAAATAAAATAAAATAATTAAAAAATAAAAGAAAATGGTCAGAAAAACCTAGGGGCAAGATGGGAATAAAGATTCAGACCTACTAGAGAATGGACTTGAGGATACGGGGAGGGGGAAGGGTAAGCTGGGACAAAGTGAGAGAGTGGCATGGACATATATACACTACCAAACGTAAAATAGATAGCTAGTGGGAAGCAGCTGCATAGAACAGGGAGATCAGCTCTGTGCTTTGTGACCACCTAGAGGGGTGGGATAGGGAAGGTGGGAGAGAGGGAGATGCAAGAGGGAAGAGATATGGGGACATATGCATAACTGATTCACTTTGTTATAAAGCAGAAACTGACACACCATTGTAAAGCAGTTATACTCTAATAAAGATATTTAAAAAATAAATAAATAAATAAAAGTCTACAAATAACAAATGCTGGAGACGGTCTGGAGAGAAGGGGACCCTCTTACACTGTTGGTGGGAATGTAAATTGGTACAGCCACTATGGAAAACATCATGGAGGTTCTTCAAAAAACTAAAAATAAACTTACTATATGATCCTGCAGTCCCACTCCTGAGCATATATCTGGACAAAACTATAATTTGAAATGAAACATGCACCCCCTATGTTCATAGCAGCACTATTCACAATACCGAAGATGTGGAAACAACCTAAATGTTCATCATCAGATAAATGGATAAAGATGTGGTGTGTATATATATGCACACACACACACACACACACAAAGGAATGCTATCCAGCCATAATAAAGAATCAAATAATGCCATCTGCAACAACATGGATGGACCTAGAGATTATCATACTAGGAGAAGTAAGTCAGATAAATACAAATACCATATGATATCACTTATATGTGGAATCTAAAATATGACACAAATGAACTTACCTATGAAGCAGAAACAGTCTCACAGATACAGAAAACAGATTTGTGGTTGCTGGAATGGAGGGTGGGGAGGGATGAATTGGGAGTCTGGGATTAGCAGATGCAAACTAGCATATATAGAATGGATAAACAACAAGGTCCTACTGTATAGCACAGGGAACTATATTCAGTATTGTGTAATAAACCATAACAGAAAAGAATATATCTATGTATAACTGAATCATTTTGCTGTATAGCAGAAGTTAACATAACATCGTCAATCAAACTATACTTCAATAAATAAATTTTAAAAATAAAATAAAAATTAAAATGTCAAGGGCTTCCCTGGTGGCACGGTGGTTGAGAGTCCGCCTGCAGATGCAGGGGACACGGGTTCGTGCCCCGGTCTGGGAGGATCCCGCGTGCCGTGGAGCAGCTGGGCCTGAGAGCCATGGCTGCTGGGCCTGCGCGTCTGGAGCCTGTGCTCCGCAACGGGAGAGGCCACAACAGTAAGAGGCCCATGTACCACAAAAAAAAAAAATGTCAAGATACTACCATACAACCCAGCAATCCCACTACTGGGCATATACCCTGAGAAAACCATAATTCAAAGAATCATGTACCAAAATGTTCATTGCAGCTCTATTTACAATAGCCAGGACATGGAAGCAACCGAAGTGTCCATCAATGGGTGAATGGATAAAGAAGATGTGGCACATATATACAGTGGAATATTACTCAGTCATAAAAAGAAACAAAATTGAGTTATTTGTAGTGAGGTGGATGGACCTAGAGTCTGTCATACAGAGTGAAGTAAGTCAGAAAGAGAAAAACAAATACCGTATGCTAACACATATATATGGAATCTAAGAAAATAAATAAATAAATAAAAGGTCATGAAGAGCTTAAGGGTAAGATGGGAATAAAGACACAGACCTACTAGAGAATGGACTTGAGGATATGGGGAGGGGGAAGGGTAAGCTGTGACAAAGTGAGAGAGTGGCATGGTCATAGATACACTACCAAATGTAAAATAGATAGCTAGTGGGAAGCAGCCGCATAGCACAGGGAGATCAGCTAGGTGGTTTGTGACCACCTAGAGGGCTGGGATAGGGAGGGTGGGAGGGAGACGCAAGAGGGAGGGGATATGGGAACATATGTATATATATAGCTGATTCACTTTGTAATAAAGCAGAAACTAACACACCACTGTAAGGCAATTATACTCCAATAAAGATGTTAAAAAAAAAAGAATGAAAATAATTCAGTATAGACTCATATATTCAATTTTTTCTTCCAAGGACAATAAGTACTTAGCTTAAAACTGAAATGTTTGCTAGTTCCCTTTCATTTTTTAGAATTTTGTGTACAAAAGAGGTTAGAACTTGTCATAACAAATTATACACCTTGATGGTTTGATCTGCTTTCATGAATTAGGCCCTTATTTTAATTTTCTTGGTTTCTGTAAGTCTAGGAAAGCTACAAACAGACAGGAAAATGAAGTAAATACAGAAATGCCAGACAGCAAATACTTAACCTAAATAAATACTTGATATTCTAATGTCAAGATGCTAGTAAAACCTAGTCTTCCTGATAATGAACAATCTTTACTAAATTAAATGATTTTAGCTAATCAACTTTGGCATCAAGCCAGAAATGAGTACTGACTGGGAACAAACAAAGACAGCACTGTATGGATATAAGATAAACATACTTTTTAGAGGTGGGATGTGAAGAAAGAAAATATGGTGATGGTACTCGAAGAAAACCAGATGGTTATTAAAGTGGCAGTCTATGCAGGCCAAGGTGGGTGTGGAGGGAGCTGAGTGAATGAAAGGTTTCTCTCTGAGAAAGGAGGAAGATGGTTTTAGAATGGCTGAAAATATGGATCCTCAAAATTCCTTAGATTCTCTTTAGGCCAGCTCAATGGTTCAGAAAAGCATTTTAGATAATTTTGCTCTCATTTTATCTTAAGTATGTTAATTCACAAAATGCTTCGATTAACCAAACCTGAAATTTATTAATCTAAAAGGAAATTTACAGCTTCTTTCAGTTTGTATACTGAAGGACACAGAGCAAAACTTTTCTAACTTAAAATTCCGATATCCACAAGTGGGAGATATGCTGAGTAAGATTTCTGTAGCCATCGAGAAGCTGGAATAGTGCTCTGATTATCTATTGCTGTGGAACAAACTACCCCAAACTCGTTGGACAAAAACAACAATTACTCGTGTTGCTCATGAGTCTGCAATTTGGTTAGGGCTCATGCATTGCCAGCTCTGGTGGCTGAAAGGTTAGAATGACTCAATGGCTGGGGGCTGGAATCATTCAAAGTCTCATTCACTCATATGTCTGGGGGTTGATGCTGGCTGTTGGCCAGGACCTTAGCTAGGGTTGTCAGCTAGAATGTGTGCACGTGGCCTCTCCCATGTGACTGGTAGGCTTCCTCAGAGGAGGGCGGCTGGGTGTGAAGAGCCACTACTAGCCCAGAACTCAGGTAGTAGGAGCTACCAGTTTCCTAAGTCTTTGGAGCCAGAAGCTGGCACAGTGTCACTTATGCTGTCCTCTATTTGTCAAACAGTCACAGAACACAGGACCAAAGGGAGAGACAGAGCCTCCATCTCTCAATGGGAGGACTGTCAAAGAATTCTAAGACCGTCTATAAAAAACCACCACAGACAGCAATCCCATCGCCTTTCCCTCAACGATTAAGTTGACATATTTTCCGAGCAATCTAAAATTATCCCGTTACTCAATAAACTGTTCAGATATGGGCAGATGAGACAATATGCAAATTACTTTAGTACTTAAAAGCTTTCAAGACCAGAGTTGAAAGTCACTGGACACACTTCACCTCATTAAGGCCTCATGCAGTTTAGTTTATCAAGGTGCTAGGCAAAATACTTCATTGTAATATTAAGTACGTAAAGCCATGCTTCCAGCAGCATAATCGGATTCTTGTGGTATCTGAGTGTTTAGAACAGTAACCATCAAGGACGTATTATAAGGGGTTTGGACATCATCTGCCCTTGGGATGGGAATTCATGTCAGGAACATTCTTCGTAAGAGGCAATCCTCTAAAATAATTCTTGGTCGTTAACACTTCCTAAGAACTTGGAAGATTACTAGAGATGAACGCTGACTAGCTAAAAAAGGAAGGGAAATGAGGGGTGGCCAGTGAACTGATGGGATATTGTTAGCTGACCTCAAGATATGGAGGAATCATTCTGAAGTGTTTTCCTGCAGCATAACCTTTCATTTGGATCTAGTCACTATGATCGCTGAAATCATTGACAAGGACTTGCTCCAATGCCTGTTCTTTACATAGGGTTGTCTGCAGAAGACAGGATCTGGATATGCAGGAAGCTCAGCCTTTCTCATATCTCTAAGATTTAGGTACAGAGGCATTAGTCTGGAATCTTAAGGTAATTTATTAACTCCATTTGTGCTGTATCTAACTATAAAATATAAAAATTAATTGATTCAATGCAGAAAAATCTACCCATAATTATAAAAATCACTATTTTCTGTTGTCTAATTGACCCAAAACTAATCATCTTTTCTTATTCTATCTCAGGTTCCAAGAAGTATATTAAACATAATCCTTAAATAGTGGCATACCATTCATTTAACAATTATTTATTGATGACCTATTTATACCTGGCACTCTCTAGGCACTTGGGATACATCAGTGAATAAAACAATGGTCCTTGACTCTTGGAACTTATATTCTAGCAGGGAGAGACAGATAATAAATAAAAAATGTATAATATAAACACATTTTATTATAAATTTATTCATTTATTTTCTATTTATTAAATATCTTTACATGACATATCCTAGTTATTCTGTTTTCCCCACTCCTCTCCAAATCCATTCTCTGCCCTATGAACAGCACCCGGGCTCCCTTGCCAGGTGGCTTCTGGTTGAGTTGGGCCAATGTGAGGTGTATGTCAGGTTACTTCTTCCCTACTTCCTCCCTACTTTGGGCTGCATTTCTGGCAAAAGCTGTGTCCCTGCCCAGCTACACCTCCTCTTCTGTGTCTTCCTCTTGCAAGGCTCTAACTCTCTCTGGATTCCAATAAACCACTGTTTCCCTCTGCTCCTTCTTCAGGTCTCTAGGTGTCTCATTATTCCTTATCAGTTCCCTTAACCTTGACCACAATTCCTCAATCAGTCCTTTCGTTAGTCTCTTGAGATATTTTGTTTCTGTCATCTGAGATATTTTGCTTTCTGCCAAGATTCTAATTGATCATCATATTAGATGATATGAGGAAAGAGTAATGAAAGCAAATTAAGGGCATCAGGAGTTGGAGTGGACAAAGTAAGCCTCATTGAGAAAGGTGACATTTGAATTTGACATCTGACTTGAAGGAGTCTATGCATTGCCCATATTTAATTTAATTTTTATTAATTTCTCCTTAGGCTCACATTCCTAGTCTAATTTTGATCTTTTCTCTCCACAGATAAATGCTTTTATTATGGGTTCTTCTAAATATATATATATATATATACACACACATATATATGTATACATATATAATGTATATATCTGTATATATGCTTATATAAAATATACATTGTGTCTTATTATATGATATATATCACATATATGTGTATATATAATTAGTTATTATACATATATAATGTGTCTATATATGTATGTGATATATATCTCACAAATGTGTACATGTATATAACACACATATATAATACATAGTGTATATTTATAAATACATATATACACATGTATACACACTCATGTATATGTCCATAAATAGTATGGTATTTGTAATTTGCATAAATGGCATCATGTTACATCTCACTTAGCTTAATTTATAACTCAAACTTATGTTTTTGGAATTTATTCATGATAGATAGGTTTTGCTAATTATGTTAACTTGTATTCTATCACTGTCATCTAACATTTTATTTGTCTCTTCTTCAAGATGACATTTAAGTTATTTTCAACTCTTTATTACTGTAAACAATTTTGGTGAACATTCTTGAACATATCTTTTTGTATATCTGAGTAAGATTTCACATTCTCAATAGATACGAAGCTCTTAACTGGAGTAGCGCTTTCACTAAAAAAGACAACTTCAGGAAATAGGTAAAATTAACAAAGAAAATTAATCAAATCCCATTTTGGTGGATTCTAGGGGAGCGAGAATGGCATTCTTCATTCATTTTTTCACTTTAAAATTCAACAGGCTGTTTCACAGAAAAAATTCCTCAAATATCAAGTCACCCAGCCAAAACATCCTGAAGCATAAGATGTAAACTCAACAAAAAGCTTCTGAAATTTTTGTCTATCATATAACCAAAAGGAAATATGTTTGAGATTAAATGTATTCAAGGAGCTGCAGATCATTTTAAAATATGTAATATGGATCATAAATTCATCATTACCAGAGACCTCCAAGTTGCATGAAAACAATAAATCCTGGAGGAATCCTGCAGTAAGTTTTTTCTTTCTTCTCTTTTGAATCTCATGATATGTTTCAATCTACAGCAGAATGCTTATTGCGATCAGTAACAACCACCTACTTAAGTGTTTTAAAGTATCTTTAACATTGGCATTTGAAAGAGAAGTAAGTCATTGGGTTGTCAGCCCAGTGATGCTTGAGTAATGACAATGATTTAGGCAAACACAAATCATGCTTCTTATTGGACTATCTGATATCTAAAAAATAAACATGAAGCTAAATAATATTTCATAATGTTAATTTGTTGTTTTTCTTCCTATCTTCCCCTCCCCTCCCCCACCTCCATTTCAAGCAGGTTGCCAACTTATGTCTTCTTTGCACCTGGAGCACAGCCAAAACCATTCAGGAGATTATGCTGTCTACTACTCTAGAACAACTTTTAAGAGGATTAGTGGTTATCTGAAAAAATATGGTAGGGTTGGAGTGGGAAAAAGGAGGGGTGAGATATAAGAGTTTGATGGCTCTTCAGACCAAACATATCTGGTGCCCTTTGGTTCAATGCCAACAGAAAGTAACCTGACTTGAGAGAGGAGTGATTGGGTATGTGTTAGGACAGGTAGGACCATAGGCAACTTTGGCAAAATGCCTATGCCCCCAGTAGTGGCACAGAAATGGCAGGGAACTGAGGTATGTGAAGGTCTTTATGAGTTAATTTAACCAATGATGGAGCAGGGTAACCAAGGATGGGGTGAATAACAAGAAGATTGGGGCAGAGTAACCAAGGACCTATGGATAACCAATGGCTGAATGGACTCCCTGCACCCCAGCCACCTAAGCACTGCAAATATCACAGATTTGTAGATAAATGAGAGTGAAGGACACCTTGCAACATTAAGGTTATAGTCTGCGTTTTGTTCCTCTCTCCCCCTGCCAGTCAGACAAAAGAGGCAATTGAAGTTAAAAAATTAAGTGGAGCTTTAGAAGAGAAAGAATATTATATTTCTTATACTCCTGAGTTTGGAGAGTATGACTTATTCATACTTGATGATAGTAACCATGGTGTTGATATTCCTCAAGAGTCTGAGTTATGTGATGGAAAGTCCAGTGCTTCACTGAACTTGAAGACCCCAAGCAATCTCCAAAGAGGTGCTACAATGGGCAGTTGCCACTTCTACCCGTTAGAACAAAACTGGAGGAATGTAGACTAAAAATGCAACAAGTATTAATTATGTGAATGACACAGAAATCCAGGAACTCCCTACAACTTTGCAATGTTTGAATGCTGGGGCCAAGGCTTTACTCTATGTGACCTGCACTCAATACTGTTACTCTCATTCTCACATCTCTCCAGACTCTTTGGCCAGTAATTCTCCTAAACATTCTGAGCTTTATACTTGCTTCTCCGGGCTGTAGGTCTGAGTTTTGCTTCCTCTAGTACTCTGAGGTCAGCAATTGTACGTAATTTCTGAAGACCAGGGAGGTGAAGGTGTCATTCAACTTTTCCTTTCTGAGTTCTCCCCTTTCTCCTTTAAGAAACACGTTGCATTCTGAACCCTCTCTATCTTGCCAGAAGGCATTAACAAATTTCCCTCTCTGGAACTCTGTCACAAAACTTGGCTCCTATTCCCCTCTCACCATCAGCCTATTGTCTCTTCCTAAGACTGATATGAATGCACAAAGACACACTTCTAATAACAACGATTGTAGCAGTGGCCTATGGTACAGTTTTTCCTGAGTGAAGTGTCTGTGCATGATTTATAATTAACAGTAACATTACTTTTCCTCTTGGATCGGTCCTTTTGTTTGTTTTCCACCCACTGTCATCATATGTGTCAAATTGTTAGTACTCGACTCCCATTTACTTGTGGACTCTTACCAGCTTTTGGTTTTTATATGCCATTCCATGGAGGCAGATCCTGACAGATTTTCCAAATACCACTCAAGTAGCACATTTTATCTTTCTTCCACTAATGAATAACCTACACAATCTCTTCACCTTAAGCACTCATCATATAGAAACACATGGTTAATAACATTGGCCATCTGAAAACAAAGCAGCAAATACAGTTTTATTTCTCATTGAGAAAAGAAAATATATTGCCTAGAGACACAGAAATAGCCGATGCAGGGGGACGCGGGTTCGTGCCCCGGTCCGGGAAGATCCCACGTGACACGGAGCGGCTGGGCCCCTGAGCCATGGCCGCTGAGCCTGCGCGTCCGGAGGCTGTGCTCCGCAATGGGAGAGGCCACAACAGTGAGAGGCCCGCGTACCACAAAAAAAAAAAAAAAAAAAAAAAAAAAAGAAAAAAAGAAAAGAAAGGGCTGAATGCAATTACAAAGTTTTGTAGGAGGATGGGAAGATGATGCAAAGAGAAAACCAAAACTTGGCCTTCTGTCCCTCCCCCTTTGTAGCTACAATCTCCCACTGGACGTCATCTATCATGTGACTTTATTCTAGAAGGTTTTACTGGTAGAAACAAATACGAGGAGTTGTCCAGATCATCATTCCTCTTTATAAAATTACTTCCTTAGTGCTTTTTTCTGAGTTTGGCCCAAACCAGTTGGCCAGAACAGTTCCACTGTGACTTATTTTGATCCAATAACTTCTCTCTCTTTCCATTTCCTGTGGTTTAATATCATTGGTTACTTAGTAAGTAAGTTATTTAGTAGATAATATTGATATTTCAGAAAAGTGTTTGCACTTTTCCAGTATTTATCGGCTTTAGGATAGTAGCAGCAAGTGCAGGGTTTTTTATTAATGAACCAGAGAATTTAAAATACCAAAACCAGCTGTATCACTAAAACTTCAGGGTGCTTATTTCCTTGAGTTTGATTTGACTCCACATTATTTTCCACCTCTGGGCAGTAGGAAGGTAATATATGTGCTCTGATGAGTAAGCAGTGGAACCCAGTGGGGGACAGAATGTGATAGCAACACGAATGACAGAAGGTTAGCGATAGTCTCTTCTGCTAAAGGACAGAGCAAAGAAAGTGGCAGATGTCTACAATTAATTCCAAAACTTTTATACAAGCTAGAATTGAATTTTAAATCTCTTGCTCAGAAGAGTCAACAACAGCATGACGTCCATCCATAATTCATCATTTTTAAAATGTCTTACAGCATGTCCAAGGGAGCGCCAGTTTAGAAATAAAGAAATATGGATTTTTATCCTACCTCTAGTATCTACTTACTGTGACTTTAAGCTTTCTATCCTTCAGTTTCCTGATATTTAAAGAAGGGTTGCGTAGTAGTTTATGAGACTAATGCTTATAATCTGAGTTAATTGTAGGGCAGTTAGTTATTTTAATATGTTTATAAGTAATTTGCACTTTTAATCTATTATTCCTTTCAAAAATGAAAAATTGCTGGGCATTTTTCTACACGCATGTGTATTTTTTTCTCATCTCACATATGGGTCTAACATTTTTCCACCTAGTCAATTTGTGAAAATTCACAGTTAACAAATATTTAAAATTATGATATAGTCAGTGAAGGTGTTTTATTTGCAGAGGCACAATTGCACCGTATCACTTGTAGAAGACATACACTGATTGTTAAATAGCAGTTTTATTCATTGATAGAAGTTAATGAATTAGTACCACCTGACAAGTGCTATTGAAAATGAAGGAACAAGATACAAATAGAACAGGAAACATAATTTTTCTTTCAAAAGAATATAATCCACATATTTTTGGCAGAATTTCCTCTTTCTATAATAAATTTGGTTTGTGCTAAAGAAATGTACCTAGATGATGTTTTTTTTTTTTTTTTTTTTTTTTTGGCGGTACGCGGGCCTCTCACTGCTGTGGCCTCTCCCGTTGCAGAGCACAGGCTCCGGACGCGCAGGCTCAGCGGCCATGGCTCACGGGCCCAGCCGCTCCGCGGCATGTGGGATCTTCCCGGACCGGGGCACGAACCCGTGTCCCCTGCATCGGCAGGCGGACTCTCAACCACTGCGCCACCAGGGAAGCCCCTATGATGTTTATTTTTGCTTCACAGACATAAGATCTCTGATTGGCTAATCAGTTCTGCCCAAGACCTGATGCAATACTGGAACTTCAAGTTGTTTGTTACAATGGTTTAGAGATGGTTTT
>NW_020175528.1:12203958-12302932 GCF_003031525.2 Neophocaena asiaeorientalis asiaeorientalis
TTTTTATATATATATATATATATATATATATATATATATATACACACACACATATATGTATATATATGTATATATTTTTTTTTCCTTGCCATTATATTATATATATATATTCAGACACACATCTTACAATTATTTATTTAGTGGTAGGTTTGATGTGTTTGAAGACAATTTCAAGATGCAAATTTAAATACATATTCATGATCCTTGCTATAGAATCAATAAGCTCCCCCCTTTTTAATAAATGGATGTTTCCCTTTTACCATGAACGAAGAAAATCTGTTGGTATCTATATTAGATACGATTGGATTCTACTATCTATGGCAGAAAATAAAACAATAGCAACTAAGAAGATATAAGTTAACTTCCATCTCACATAAGGTAAGTCTGGAGGTAGATAGTATAGGTTTTGTGGAAACTTTCAAAACATCAGAAACTCAGGGACCTTGTAGTTCCCTGAACTCCATTTTCTTTGATGTGATCCTCATCCTTATGTTCCAATATGCCTGCTAGAGCTCCAGCCATCTATATCTTCACTCCAGGAAGCAAGATGGAGGAAAGAAAGAAGAAGGATACAGCCATTCTCTTGTAGGACATTACCTAGAAGTCTGCACTCAACTTTTCTGCAACCATCCCATTGATTAGAACTTAGTCCCGTAATCATATCTAGCTACAAGTGTAGTGGGTACCAGTGCGCCAAGGTTAAAAATAAGGATTCTGTTACTAACAAGAAAGGGAGATAATAGATATTGGGAAGCCACTAGCAATCACAGCTACCATGCTACTGGGCATGTTTCCAAATGAAGCCATGTTAAAAAATATATATATATGTAAATATATATATATGGAGAAATATATATGAAGAAATAGATCCTCCTGAGATACTCATTAACCCTACATCAACAATATATTTGCACAAATGTTCATTGATATGTCCCCTTAAATATTCACTTCATAAATTTGTTTCTCAGTTGAAAATAATGTACCTAATAACTGGGCTCATTTACATAAGTAACTTTTCGAGGTAAAGATTCTCTTAGTGCAGAATATAGACAACCACGTCTAAGTCATAAAATTTGTCATCTCTAAAAAATTCAGCCAATACAAAGGGTATAAGGAAAATGGTACAGATTAACCTGAATGGAAAAAATGAATCAATTCCTTACTGTATATTACTTTCTAGGTATTATTATTTTATGGTCCAACTTGGAGTTCAATCCATGAATGTACATTCATTGTCCTGACCTCAGATTCAGAGTCCACTGATAATTGTTGAGAGTCCATGCATTAGAAACTGAGCAAAATGCTTTTAACTATGAATTCTTAATTTAAGTCACACAATTCTGGAAGGTGCTACTAGACTGTATGGCTAGTGTGTAAACCACAGCTGAGAGAACTTGGCTACACTGGCCAAGGTGACACATCTGAGCAGAAAGCTTGAGTACGAATCAGACCCTCTAACACCATGTACATTTTTTTGGTCAAACTGTTGCTCCAGTAATTAACTGACTCTCATGTTGAGCATCTAAAGAAGAGATATGCATACAAATCTCATAGCTCCAAACTACAAGAGACAGCATGATGAGTGTCTTAAATCTTACAATAGTTGATGTACAATGAGCCGCCTTTATACTTTAACAAACATAGCATCCTTGAAGCATGAGTGGATATAACCCTGGTTGCAAATGCTGAAAGGCTGGAGGACAGGAAAGTAATTTACAATAGAGACTTGAAATAATAAAGAATAAAAATACATTATTCAGTACTTCTTATTCAAGGATACTAGAAAGCTGTATAAGCCCATAGAGCAGGGGTAAACAAACTTTGTAAAGAGTCAGATAGTAAACATTTTAGGGTTTACAAGCCTACATAGTCTTGGTGGCATATTCTTTCTTTGCTTTGTTTGCAATCCTTTAAAAACGTAAAACAGATTTAATCCAGCTAAAGCTGGACTTGACGTAGTTTGCCAATTCCTGCATGGCGAAGTAATTATTTTTATGTTCAAAACAATTGCAAAAATCAAACTTCTTGGCTTAGGTGAAAAGGTTGATTAGAAAGTTAATGCTCTCCACCTAACCCATGGTAAAACTAAATTATGAATCATAAAATTGAAATCAAGAGTGGCAAGAGACAACTTGCTTCTGTATTATTGGGTCCCAGGACTGGAACCTTTAACTGATGTTCTAGTGCAATCATAGCAGCCATCTTCTGAACTGTCCACTCTCTCCCGGCTCTACTCCTGCACATAAACAGTATTACTCTCCTGCTCTGCATAAAGAGAGATGCAGACTTGGAAAATTAAACTACTTCATCAAGGTGACAGAGATTTTCTGCAAATGGGGAACGTAAGAGAGAATTAAAGAGAAGCAATCATGTGGCTTTCGTTATTCTTCCTACTCAGAATCTACCTTCTTAGAGTAAGTAGTATATGATTTCTTAGTAAATAGGAATAATTGTGAAAGGTGTATTTGACTTGCTAAAGATGGTATTGAACTCTCTCTATGTATGATTATGCATATTTCCCTATCTTTTCTCAATGAGTGATCCACTATAGCAAGCAGCTGCTATGGAGCTATCTGATTTACATACTGAATGCCTTAAACCAGGGGTCCCCAACCCCTGGGCCATGGACTGGTACCAGTCCGTGGCCTGTTAGGAACCGGGCCACACAGCAGGAGGTGAACAGCAGGCGAGCAAGCGAAGCTTCATCTGTATTTACAGCCGCTCCCCATCGCTCGCATTACCGCCTGAGCTCCACCTCCTGTCAGATGGGCGGTGGCATTAGATTCTCATAGGAGCACGAACCCTACTGTGAACTGCGCATGTGAGGGGTCTAGGCTGCGTGCTCCTTAGGAGAATCTAATGCCTGATGATCTGAGGTGGAGCTGAGGCGGTGATGCTAGCGCTGGGGAGTGGCTGCAAATACAGAGTATCATTAGCAGAGAGGTTTGACTGCACAGACACCATAATAAATCAGTTGCTTGCAGACTCATATCAAAACCCTATCAGTGAGTAGCAAGTGACAAGCTGCATCTTACGGAGTAGACGACATAAGCAACACACTTATGGGTGTCACTGTCTCCCATCAGCCCCAGATGGGACCATCTAGTTGCAGGAAAACAAGCTCAGGGTTCCCAACGATTCTTCATTATGGTGAGTTGTATAATTATTACATTATATATTACAATGTAATGATAATAGAAATAAAGTGCACAATGAATGTAGTGTGCTTGAATCATCCCCAAGCCACCCCCCACCGCGGTCTGTGGAAGAATTGTCTTCCACAAAACTAGCCCCTGGTGCCAAAAAGGCTGGGGCCTGCTGCCTTAAACTGTCCAGATGAAGATAATACAGTCACGGTATCTTCTGTTTTCCTTTATTTAATTTACTAAGAAATCAGTAACTTAAGTGGTAGTCACATTTTCAGGCTCATAAAACTTCAAAAAGATGTTACCTACTTTCAGATTAGGTGTTGACTAAACTATATGCTCTCCGAAGCCTCAAAATTTTGATTGTTCAGTGAGAGTATATTTCTTGGTAACTCTTTAAAAGCTTTTACTGAGAGCATGACTGTAACAAAAAATCAAGTGGATTATGGGCTTTCATCAGTTCCCCAAGGTAACTGTTCGACTGTAATGCAAAGTTATTGTAATTATTGCTAAATTCTTTGTGGCTAGCATCACCACAGAGCTCCCACCATTAGAAAATCACATATGCATTTCATCGTAAAGCTCCTAACTATGGACATTATTTTTACTGCTTTTGAACTGTAACAATTCTGGGGCATGGTAATTAGCAGTGAATGTGAAAACCCAATTATGAAGTAATTATACTTCTCATGGTCACTCTATCTTCTCAACTGTGCATTCTGCTTTCTGGCTGTTTGACTTCAAGCCAACCACACCAAGCAAGACTGAAGCAATAATAAAATCAGAAACATAAGGCCATTGGATGTATGTTTTCCTCTTGATTCTAATTTGTCTTTGATTCAAACGAGAAAACCCAAAGAGCTAATTAACTAGTCCTCGAGGTAAATGCCAAGATCTTTAAAGTGGATGGTTCATGGGCTTTATTCCCTCCTGGAAGCCAACTGTTTAGCTTCAGAAAATAGGCAACAGGCATACAAAGCATAAATCTGACCATTTATAAAAGACAAAGCAGCAGGAAGCTTATTGATATCCTTCTCTTTTTATTTTCTTCAAGCTGTAGGCTTGACAGCTAGTTTTTCTGAGAATTGATTGCTTGTACAAAAGATGAACTTGAAACATATTCAGTTGTTGATGGAGGAGGAAAAAATGATAAAATATGAAAGGCTGTACTTATATGCTGATATTGAATGAAATCCGTAGCAATGAGTTTCAGTCTGATTATTAAATTATATGTGTTGGTTTTATGCCTGCATAAAATACTCATTTGTTTTAGACTACTATTTCATTTCAAAAGGGTGGCCTTGGGAGGAGTGACCTCCTGGACAAATGAGCTAAGAGTGGAAGCCATATACATGACATGGTCAGGGTAATTCAAGAGGGCAAAGCCATATCTTCATATTAGATGGGCAGGTATTCATTCTCTTATTCATGCTAAGGCCCCACACAGCAAATACAGCCACAAATACTTCTATTATCCTGCACGTCCATACAGTTCCTTAAAACAGAAGAGTAGAAAGCATTCTAGCAAATATGTCATCTACCCAGGGCAGTGTGAGACCACAAAATGGAATCGAGGTACACTTTTCTCATGATAACCCAGATTTTGCCTAACTGATTCCTTTATCTACCTCCTCTTCTCTCCAATATATTCTAATTATAGATCTAATCATCCCAGATCCTTTCGATATTCCTTCCCTGGCATTCAAAGCCTTCTCCAGTCTGACCACTGTCTTCTAGAGGGAGTGTGTATACGGGGAAAAACACTGAGCAGAAGTTCTTGGTTTCAGTTCCAGCACAGTCTCTGATAACTCTGAGACATTCAGGGAATCCATTAATTTCTCTTGCCCTTAGTTTCTTTATTTGCAAAATAAACTTAATGAGCCTTATGATCATTTAAAGTTCAAAAATTCTGAATCTGCTTATCAAGATGTACCCCATGCTACAAGCCATCACCTGAAGACATGTTCTTTGAGCATACTATGTGCTCACAGGACCCCCAGTAGACACCAACCCAAGGATCACTTGAGATCTTTCCCCCTTTAAGTCTGCTTTGCAAATCCTACCTTCCCTACCCACATTTCCCAACACTAGTCTTCTCTGATTCCCTTGTCAGGATTAATTTCTCCTTCACCCATATTCACCTTTCAACCAAGTTATTTTTAGATTACAGTTCATGGGCTTTAGTAAATTATGAGGTCAGGAAGAAAGGACACTATACTTATATATTTGTGATCCTAAGCCACTCCATACAATGTTTAACAATTAATATAATCTCAGGTAAAGTTAGCTGACTAAAATTGGACTCTGTGTTATGCATTAGTCAAATATTTTGTATTACATTTTAAAAGCTATTGTTTTGAGTAAGATTTTTCTTTATTTTGGTTTCATAGTGAAACCTAATGAGAAAAAATTTAGTTGGAACCACAAGCCCTAAAATCAAATATAGTCATTTTATCACTACTTAAGTCAGAAATAAATAAAGCTATTCTGTCTTCTGTTTATTCACTTCCAGCCACTTGTGATTATTCTCTGGTGAGTACTCTATACTTGAATACTTCAAAGCTCAGTGTGCCCATCTTAAGTGCTGCAACCACTGACGTATGAGCTATGGGGGAGGACAGAGGATAAAGAGTTGTCTGATATTGCCTTTGCATCTGCAGTTTTTCAATTTCAATCAGTTATTTATATGTTTCATTCTAATTGGTAAAGAGGATTAACCAACCAAATTGGCACAGTTGCATTTTCTGTCCTGCCACTACATGCTGAAGTACATGGGTGCACACACACATACTCATATCTACACCCACACCAACACCCACACACACTTTTATGTGTAGCACACAGAGACCAAACATGTTTTTCCATACTTTAAGACATACTGAGAAAGCAGAGGACAGACTAACAAATGAATTTGCAAACTTATGCCCTTGGAAAAATGTAACATAACTTCCTGCTCTAGCACTGAGTTCTGAAGTTCAGTTGTTAACAAAAGTCATGGTCATGGCAATGGTGCACCACAGAACCTTTGTGCTCTGATAACCACCTGACCTGGAACATTATGCATTCCCCTCTCTACATTCCCAAACATACTCAGCAGATCCAGAGAGAACCTCTGCTATAGACTGAATGTGTCCCTCCAAAATTCATATGTAGAAATCTTACCCCGCAAAGTAGTGGTAATAGGAGGTGAGGTCTTTGGGACCTTAGGTCATGAGGTCAGAGCTCTCATAATTGCAACAAATACCTTCATTTGAAAGAAACTTCACAGAGCTCCCTCATCCCTTCTGCCATGTGAGGATACAGCAAAAAGACAGCTGTCTATGAAGTAGTCCTCATGAGACCTCATCTGCCAGCACTTTGATCTTTGACTTCCGAGCCTCCAGAAATAAATGTCTATAGTTTACAAGCCACCCAGTTTACTGTATTTTTGTTACAGTAACTTGAACAGACCATGACAACCCAATTTATTCAGTGATGAGTGAATTAAGAAGAAACTAAAAAAAAATTGACACAAAGATACTTTAAGATAGAGATGATGGATATGGCAGCAAAATTTGGTAACAGAAAAAAGCATTTACCAAAAAAAAAAAAAAATCAACAAAGCAGATGAAAATTATGATCATATATTTCACCATGAATTGTATTAGAAACTTATACATTAATTCCTTAATGAAAGAAGGCCTTAAGCAAAAAATAAAAGAACTCAGAAAATAAATGACAAAAACTACAAGAGGATTAGAAATATAGTCTGACAGATTTAAGAAAAGAAGAAGAAAAAATTGTAACAGAAATGAAGGCAAAATTAGAAGGAAAGCAAAGAGCTGGAAAATATCCAGAAAACAAAGCAAAGGGCAAAAAGGTAGAAATGGGAAAAAAAAATGAGCAGAATAAAATGGAAATAGAGAGCTAAAAGGAATTAGAAAGAAAATAATGTAGAAGACAGCAAGAGATCCAACATATATGTAATTGTATTTCCCAAAGTAGAAGAACAAAAGAATAAAACAGAGCCAATTTAAAAGATATACTTCAAGCCAAGTTCTCTGATGTGAGATTGTAAGAGTGAGGTGCCAGAGAACACTGAGTCAAAATGGTTGAAGGGGAGGAAAAAATCCTTTTCCCTCTACCCTTCTACGTTCTAGGCTGGGGACCATGTAACAGACAAATTAACAAGAGAAAAACAGACAGAAAGGTATTAACATGTATATCTCATATATATACATATGGGAAAACCCAGAGAATGAGTAACTCAAAGAGTTGGCTTAGAATTGGGGTTTAAATACCATCTCAGCAAAAACAAAGAAAGAAGGGAGGCAAGTTAGGGGAAGGTGACCAGGGAAAGCAGGGTAAACCAGAATAAGGCTTATTATGCAGATTTAAGTCCTTGCCTTCTCCACTGACACGAGTCTCTTGTAATTTAAAGTCATCCTTCTATTCCTGGTACAGAGAGAGGGACACTCTTACAAAAGGAGACCGTAAATTTATAAATGTAAATTTCCCTTACAGAAATGGTAACCTACTCTGTTTTCAGAGCTTCTCTTGTATCTGCTCTTTTTCAAAATAATCAGCTCAAAATAATCCTTATGCCAAAGAGGCATATTCTGGTTTCCTACAGTCATATTTTGGGGTGGCGTATTCTGACCTCCTACATGGTCAACACTGAAACATATCCTACCCAGTAAAGTTACCAAACTTCAATTTTTTAAAAAAAAATTGGCTAGCCAGCCTTGTTTGGAAATATTCTAAATATTTATTTTGGTGGTGGTTACTCAAGTATGTTCATTTAGAAATAATTCATCGAAGTGTACACATATGATTAATAACACTTTTCTGTAAATATGTTATACTTAAAATAGTTAAAAATCAATATGAACCAAATAACATAGCATCAATATATATAGGAAAAGTCAGAGTAAATGTAAAGAGAAATAGAAATAAATATTACTATGAGACTTTAATTTTACTCTCTCAGAATATGACAAAGCAAGTGGACAAACGTAAGTAAATACATAGATGATCTAAATAACATAATTAATAAAGTATATATAAATATTATATTTCAATTCTGCCAAAAATAGAGAATACATCTTCCTTTGAAGTGCTCATGAAACTTTCAGGGACATTGGCTACATATTGGCTTCAAAAAAAAATCTATAAATTTCAGAAAGTAAAAATGACCCAGGATACAGACAACACTTTCTGACCTCACTGCAATGAAATTTTTCAAAAACAGTAACATTAAAATATCTTTTAAAAATAACTCTAGGTAAAAAAGAAATAAAAAAGAAAAATAAAGGTGATCTAAAAGAACTTACAATGAAAACACTGCATATTTAAACTGATGACATACTAAAGCAAAGTTCAGAAGAAAATTACAGAAGCATATTATAGACATAAAAACAAACTATTATAAATATATATGTATACACACATACCAATAAATAAGAAGGAATAAAACAAATTTAGCAAGCAATTCAAGAATTTGGAAAAAGAACAATAAGTAAAATAAAAGGAAGAAAATTTGTCAAAAATAAATAAAATTATAAAATTAAAAAGTAGATCACAAAATTGTTTCACAAAAGATAAAAATAACAAGATATATAAATTATTAGCTAACGTAACATAGGAAAAATAAAAAAATATGCTTCCCATTAATAACCAGTTAAAGAGAGGAAATTTAAAAACCATGAGAAAGTTATTTGGTCCAATCCATGGAAATAAGGTTCATAAATTTGGCTTAAATAGACAATATTCTAAGAAAAAACAATTTACTAAAACTGATTCCAGAATATATATAAAATCTAAACAAATTTCCATAGAAGAAATAAAGTTAAGCAACTAACTTTCCCCACAAAAACACAAGACGCAGATAGTTTAACCAAAGTTTTAAATAACAGATAAATCCATGTTGTTGCATAGAAAAAGAAGGAAAAATTCCCAATTATTTTTGAGAAAGCAAGATTGAAGTCAAAACTAGAAAAGATTGAAAAAGGAAAGAAGGAGGAAGGAAGGAGAAAAGGATGGAAAGAAGGGAGAAAGGAAGAAAGAAATTCAGCCCACTAATGAATAAAATAAAAAAAATCCTAAATAAAATCTTACAAACTGGAATCCATCAGCTCAGTATAGAAAAATATATTATGTGCAAAAGAAGTTTATCACATAAATGCAAGAATGTTTTAATATTAAGAAAGTTATTAATATAATTCTCCATATTATTACATCTAAGGACAAAAATCATATAAAAATCTCCATAGGCACTGAAAAGACATTTTAAAATAAAAGTTTATAGCCATTCCTAATGAAAATGGATTATGGAATATGAATAGAGTAATATAAATAGATATGAATAAATATGAGCAGATAAAATAAGTCTGTCTTTACTCAAGTCAGATACGTCCTCAATCACCACTATTATTTGTGTGATTGTCCTGAGAGTACCACACAGTGCAATTAGACAAAGGAAAGAAGTTAGAGGTATAAACACTGGAGAGAAGGAACTATCACTATTTACTGATGACATGATTGAATTCTTAGAAATCCCAAGAGAATTGATTGGAAAACTCCCATAAACACATGAGAATTTCATAAGGAAGCATAGTACATAAACAAAATACAAAAATCAGCAGCTTTTTATACATTGTTTAAGAAAAGGGAGACAATAGGCTCAAAATGGAGTGACTTGTGCTCAGCCCACATCACCAAACTGAAATTTAATACCTAACCTAATTGCAGTTTCAATCTCGCCCAGGGAATGCAATCTCAACCAGTCAGTCTAGAATTTCCTGGTTGGCAGTACTGAGGTAATCTGCCTGATAGACCCCTTCCACCTCCCAAAGAAAGATGAGATAATTCACTTTTTTCCTTGTCCCTGCCTCCTTCTGTCTATAAAAACTTTCTTTTTCTGCAGCTCTTTGGAGCTCCTTTCTACTTGCTAGATGGGATGCTGCCTGATTCATGAATCATTGAATAAAACCAAATTAGATCTTCAAATGTACTCAGTTGAATTTTGTTTTTTAACAACATAATCAGCTGCCACTTAGGAGATATAATGAAAGAAAAGACCTCACTAAAATAACAAAATGCTTAGGAATAAACTTGATAAGAAATGTGTGAGTCATGAGAAGGAAACTTTAAAATACTCATGAAGTATATATACAAAAGTGATTCAAATAAATGGAAAGGCATGCCCTATTCTTGGATAAGAAGAATCAATACCATAAATGTCAATTCTCTGTAATTTATAAACTTAGCAAAATCCCAATAAAACACTAATATTTTCAACTACTTAAGGTGATGTTAAAGTTCATATGGAAAAATAAACATTTACTTAATAATTATCAAGTTAAATTTATTCTTTGGGAATACTTGAATATCTGTAAAATTATATTCATGCAGCGTTGTCTGTAAAATCAAAAAAGCATAAATGAGTGTCCGTAATAGGGGGATTGGTGGAATAAATTAAGTATATCCATACAATGAATTTCTAGGCAGCTGTAAAAAAAAATTCTGAGTCTTAAGAATTTCTCTGAAAAAAGAAAATTAATGCAGGAGAAATAGCATTACCATGTCAGACAATTAAAACATCTTATATTGCCTCAATAAATAGTATGGCAATCATACCTGCATAAATAGAAAGACAAATTAAACAAATAGAACATCCAAAAATGGACCTGCAGAAAGAGAATTAGGTGTTTTATTCACATTAGGGCTCATTCTTGGTGTTGTACATTCTATGGGTTTGTACAAATGTATAAAAACATGTATTTACCTTTATAGTATCATACAGAGAATTTTCACTGCCCTAGAAATCCTCTGTGCTCCTCCCTTAACTCCTGGCAATCACTGATCTTTTAATCGCCTCCACAGTTTTGCTTTTTCCAGGATGTTCATAGTTGGAATCATACAATATGATTGGCTTCTTTCACTTAGCATTATGCATTTAAATTTTCTCCATGTGTTTTCATGGCTTGAAAGCTCATTTCTTTCTAGCACTGAATAATATTCCATTGTCTGGATATACCACTTTCTGAAGTACATCTTGGTTGCTTTCAAGTTCTCCCGTTGCGGAGCACAGGCTCCGGACTCGCAGGCTCAGTGGCCATGGCTCACGGGCCCAGCCGCTCCGCGGCATGTGGGATCTCCCCGGACCGGGGCACGAACCCGTGTCCCCTACATCAGCAGGTGGACTCTCAACCACTGCACCACCAGGGAAGCCCGCTTTCAAGTTTTGATAGTCATAAATAAAGCTACCGCAAATATTCGTGTGTAGGTTTTTGTATGGACATAAATTTTCAACTCGCTTGGGTAAATACCAGGAAGCACAATTGCTGGATTACATGGTAAGAGAATATTTAGTTCTTTAAGAAATTGCCAAACTGTCTTCCAAAGTGGCTGTATCATTTTGCATTCCCATCGGCAATGAATGAGAGTTCCCATTGCTCCATATCCTTGTCAGCATTTGGTGTTGTCAGTATTCTGGATTTTGGGCCATTCTAATAAGTGTGTAGTGTATATCACTATTGCTTTAATTTTCATTTCCCTGATGACATGTGATGTGGGGCATCTTTTCATATGCTTATTTGCCATCTGTGTACCTTCTTTGGTGAGGTGTCTGTTAAGGTCTTTGGCCCATTTTTAAATCAGGTTGTTTATTTCCTTATTGTTGAGTTTTAAGAGCTCTTTGTGTATTTTGGATAACAATCCTTTATCAAATGGGTCCTTTAAAAATATTTTTTCCCAGTCTGTGGCTTGTCTTTTCATTCTCTTGGCCTTTTTTTCCCCATAGAGCAGAAATTTATAATTTTAATGAAGTCCAGTACATCAGTACTTTCTTTCATGGATCCTGTCTTTCATGTTTTATCTAACTCATCTCCACATTCAAGGTCATCTAGGTTTTCTCTTATGTTATGTTCTAGAAGTTTTAGAGTTTTGCATTTTACATTTAGGTCTATGATCCATTTTGAGTAAATTTTTGTGAAGGGTATAAGGTCTGTGTCTAGATTCATTTTTTTGTTGCTGTTGTGCAAATGGATGTCCAGTTCTAGCACCATTTGTTGAAAAGGCAGTTATTATTGCCTTTGCTCCTTTGTCAGAGATCAGTTGACTATATATATGTGGGTCTATTTCTGGATTTTCTCTTATCAAATTCTGAAATTCTCTCAAATCAAATTCTCTTGATTTTCCTATCCTTTCACCAATACCACATTGTTCTGATTATGGAAGGTTTTAAAAAATTCATACAATAATAGAAACTATTGAATTGGTTCAAAATTTAGAAGAGCATTGTAAAAATTATATCTGAGGAGATAATGAAATGCTTACCATGATTATGTTTTTACTTATTTAGCAAATATTTACTAAGCATCTACTCTGTATTATTGTGTATTATATTAGATGTTAGAGAAACAGTGAGTAACACAATAGATATGATTCCTGCCCTCATGAAGTTCCCAGTTAAATGAAATATGGTTCATTTACATGTATTATATTTATACCCACTTTTTTCTAATAGGCCTACATAATTTTATGGAATTGAATTATCCCCAAAATAGGCATAATGATTGAGAAAAATCAGTGGGGTTATGTAGCTAGGAAGAAATGTTGTGTAGCCTTACCAGTTATAATAAGAAAAATAGCATTAATTCTATTCCAACAATTTCTTGAGACCTCTGTGTGTTAAAGATCAAGCTTTAGAAACACAGCTCATAAACCCCACGAGTTCCCCAAAGTTAGTCACAAAAGTTTCCCAATAGACGGTGGTTCCTAACACTGTTCTCAAAATCCTCAACTCCAAACACAAGGAATGGCTATAGCCAGTGAACACATGTCACTGCCTGGTTTATGAAAGACTGAGAGCTGTAGCTATAGATATAATACCCATCATATATACAGAACAAAATTACATGCTCTCTAAATGTAAAGGGACTCATGAAGAAAAAAAGATATGAATAGAGAATAAAAAATAAGTATTTTGAGGAAACAATTGAATTTTATTCAATATGTTTTATATTACACATTATACCAGTTCTGTTCCCAACAGGTTCCCAGTTTCTCAATCATACCATTATAATGGTCACATTCCATCTTACATCGTCTTAATAATCTCTTGGGAACTTACATTTTTGTTTTATGATCATAGTGTCTCAGGTTTCAAAGAGAATTCTTTGAAGTTAGCTAGTATAATTCTCACTGTACCTACCTAACATTAAAAATAGTTTAAGATACATTCCTTCTTTGTTCCAGGCACTGGGATAGAGGTTGGAAATACAGACCTGAAAAGAATATAGTCCCTATCTTTGAAAGATCCATGGCCAAATGAGGAGGAGACAAACATACCTAGATTCAAGTAATGAAAGCAATAAGGTGTCATAATGCATAATACAGCATGAGGGACAGGGGGGGTGATGTGCTTATTCTCTGAGAAACCACGAAAGGTTTGGCATTCAAGCTGAGTCCTGAAGCATTACGAAGGTCCATCAAACAGACAAGGAGGTAGGGGGAGTGACTATAGAAAGGACATCACATGGTAGCTTGGTTTGGCAAAAGAGACAAGACACTGAAAAAGCTATTTGGAAAATCTGTATTTGAGTTGGAAGTGAAGCACCTTGTCAACTGGCAGGCTTTTCTATTAGATGATTGGCCAGCAAGCCACCTGCTTTATTTTGTAATCTCTGATTGTCATTATTGGTAGATTCTTCTCTTGAGTATATGTAATTTTCCCCAGGGAGGAATACTCCAGTCTCATGTGTAGTAGAGGTTAGGCTAGTATATTGTTGGATGTCAAATTATACGATCCAAGCAGGTGAAAGCAGTCCTTATTAATTGTACTTATTATTCCCCCTTTTATGCATGGTAACTACTACCACCCCCTCTGCCCCCTTTTCCCAAGCCTTTTCACTTTTATAGTGGATAGGCTTACTTCTCCTTGACTTTTCTGCTTCATTCTATCACACTTAGGTTTCACTTTCTGTAGACCTCTAGATCAGTAACTATGTGTGTATCGCATTTTTAGCTTCAAAACATAGGGTTCCTCTCATCGACTGCCATATATACTCAGATTTATGCATTTTAAAATCCTTTATTGGGATTTCTGAGTCAAGAAATATATGGAAATAAACAACTATCTTCAGTGTGCCATTTACATTTGGAAGGCCTGGTTCCATTTCTAAGTGCTAATAAACTGTGCTTTTGGTAACTACTTGCTCACAATCAAAAGTTGCCTCTTCAGACTTTAGTGTAAATATTTATTTATTTATTTATTTATGGAACTGCATTTTTTTTTTTCAACTGCATTTGCCAGTCCCTAGGCTTCAGGAATAGTTCTGTCATGGATCACTGTCAGTGCTTCAGCGGTCTGAATCAGTCACTGTTTCTCTCAGTTCCTAGCATTTAATTTGTCTAGGCAAAGGGACATGAGTTTGTGGCGTGACGTCAGCATCGTGGCAGCCTGAGATTCTCCCTTTGTCTCTCCCCTTCAATCTACAACTAGTAAAGTAACCATATTCAGCAAATGTTTCTGAATGCCCAACACACCTGGATGCCAGAGAGATTCATACAACTGTACAGCTGAAGATGGGCAACTGGAACACAGAGAGGAGGTGGGGGAATAGTGGAAACAGTACCCATCATCCAGGCCCTGGTCATGGCGGCTGAGCCTGCAGCTCCAGAGAACCTGTTAGCAGCAGAGAAGGTGTAGCACACGACTCAAGCCGCCCAGCTAGAGTGGCATCGGTTGCCGCAGGGAACCGGGCAGCAGCAGCAGCAGAAACTGTGACTCTGGTCCCTTCAGCCACAGCAGCACCCTTGACTCTGGTCTCCCTGCCCATGGTGGCAATACCCACACACCCAACAACCCCAGATGTAACAGAGGCACCCACCATGCTGGTGCCCCTGGTGGCAACGCCAGCAAGATCAGGGACACCAGAAGCAGAAAGCCACCAGCAACTCCAGAGGCACAAGCAGCAACAATGAGGGCACCAGCAATACCCACAGCAGAGGCCGTGGAGGGTGGAGAGTGGAGCTGCAGATTCTCAAATATAGCCAGAGGCAGCACAAGGTGAAAGAAAACAAAAACGTGTGCTATAGCGCCACCTACTGAAAAACAAGAAAAAGACCTCTAGTTACCAAAAAGTCGCCCTGTTAGAAGAGAGGGAGAAGGGAACAGAGAGTTTACTTAATGAAATAATAGCTTAGAGCTTCCCAAATCTGGGGAAGGAAGTGGATATACAAGTTCTCGAAGCTAAGAGAAAACCTAATTATCTCAATACAAAAGGACGTTCTCCAAGACACATTATATTAAAACTATCGATGATAAAGAAAGAATTTTAAAGGCAGCTGGGGGGGCGGGGGAGAAGACAGTTACCTACAAAGGAGCCCGCATTTCGTTATCAGCAGATTTCTCAGCAGAAACTGTATAGACTAGGAGAGAATGGAATGACATACCAAAACATCTAAAGATAAAAACTGTCAGCCAAGAGTACTCTATCCAGCAAAGCTACCCTTTAGATATGAGAGAGAAGTAAAGGCTTTCCCAGGTAAACAAAAGCTGAGGGAGATCATCACCCCTAGACCTGCCTTATAAGAAATTTTAAGAGGAGCTCTTCTACCTGAAACAAAAGGCAAAAGTACACAAAACTTTTAATGAGGTGATAAATAGAAAGAAACAATCAGAAAATTGCAACTCTATATCAGAATAGATTGTTGAACACTTAATTATAGCATAAAGGTTAATGGGAACAGAGCAATAAAAATAACTATAGCTACTTCAATTTCTTAACAAACTCACAACATAAAAATGGATAATTTGAAATAAAAAAAAAACATAAAAAGGAAAGAGGAAAAGGACAAAACTCATGTAGGCCAATGAAGATAGGATAGATACTATCAGAAGGAACAGCAGTATTTTACCTATGAGACATCTTATACAAAATTCATGGCAATCACAAAACAAATCTGGAGCAGAGACATGAAACATAAAGAAAAGAGAAACTGAGAAAAACATCGTGGAAATCCACTAAACTAAAATGGCAGACTGAAACGTACGGAAAACGAAACCATGGAGATAAAGAGCAACCAGAAAACAAAAGATAAAACAGCAATACCAAGTCTTCATTTATATAATCGCCCTTAATGTAAATAGATTGAATTCAGCAATCAAAAGCCACAGATTGGTTGGATGGATCAAAAAATAAGACACAAATATATGCTGCCTCCAGGAGATTCATCTCAGCTGTAAAGACAAACACAGGTTCAAAGTGAAGGGCTGGAAGATGATAATTCAGGCAAATGGCAGTCAAAGAAAAAGCGGGTGTAGTCATACCTATAATAGACTTCAAGCCAAAAAAGGTAACAAGAGACAAAGATGGACATTATATCATAATAAAGGGCACAATCCATCAAGAAGACATAGTGGGCTTCCCCGGTGGCGCAGTGGTTGAGAGTCCGCCTGCCGATGGAGGGGACGCGGGTTCGTGCCCCGGTCCGGGAGGATCCCACATGCCGCAGAGCGGCTGGGCCCGTGAGCCATGGCCGCTGGGCCTGCGCGTCCGGAGCCTGTGCTCTGCGGTGGGAGAGGCCGCAGCGGTGAGAGGCCCGCATACCGCAAAAAAAAAAGAAAAAAAAAAAAGAAAACATAGTTAGCTACCACAATGTCGCCGCCCAGTCCACAGCGACGGCGACAAGAAGTTAGTTTCCTTAGGACAAAGGAAGCGCCCTTGCACCTGCAGGACAACTTGTTGCCCCATCCGTAGGGAGGAATAAGCTTCCTGTTACGGCTGCAACTGCTAAGAAGCCGGCCCTGCTGCGGTTTCTCCCAGACGTTTTTCTAGAGAATGAGTCTGTTCCAGAGTATTTCTGAGTGAAGTCCTAGATGCAGATGGCTGTGGATGTATAGCAGTGAAGGTCAATGAAGTTTAAAAGATGAAGGAACTGAGAAGCTCAGTGGCTGCATGCTGCATACAAAAGCAGGAAGAAAGAAGTTGAATCTGAACTGCTCTACCCTCAGAAAAAATCAGGAAATTTTTTTTTTCTGGAACCACCGCCCCCCGCCCAGCCCTCTCAGGCCCTGCAGACTTCCCTTATGTTTCACTGGCCAGAACTGAGTCACATGCCAACCTCAACATTAATCACTGTCAAAGAGCATGCGGGATCTTAGTTCCCCAGCCAGGGATTGAACCTGTGCCCTCTGCATTGGGAGTGCAGAGTCTTAACCACTGGACCTCCAGGGAAGTCCCAAGAGCTCGGATTTTACTATGAAGTATTAACTATTGAAGTTTTTGAAACGGGGTATCCCTTCTGTATTTCAAGAGGGTAACTCTCATCAGCATGATGTCTGGATTGGTGGCATAAGACCCATTAAGAAGGTAATCGCAGTGGTCCACATGAGACATAATGCGGCATGAACCTAGGCAGTAGCGATGGGCTGAAAAGAAAGGGCTACTTAAAAGAGTTATTGGAGAAGTAGAATCAGCAAACCTTGCCGATCAATTGTACATGGAATGTACATGGGGCTGCCGAAGATGCCTTCGATGTTTCCTTTGTGGCCAATTAGGAGAATGGTAGTGTTGTTAATTAATGAAGAAAACCAGAATATATTGAATTAGATCATATATTACTCCCTGCTCAAACCCTTCATGGCTGCCCATTATTCTCAGAATAAAATCCGTCCCTTCGAGCTCACTACACTCTAGCCACAGTGATCTTTTGGCTTTTTCTTAACTACTCCGATCACACTCAGGGCTATTGCATTGGCTGTCCTCTTTCTTCTTGGAATACTCTTCTCCCAGACCTTCTGATGGCTTCTTCTATCCTTTCATTCAGGCTTCTGCTCAAATACTATTTAATTTAATGGGCCTGTTTGTATTATAATGTTCTACAAAGAATTGTGATGTTGGCCATCCTTTATCATGTTAGTACCTTTTTATTTCTCATTTGCTAAAAACTTTGTCAGGAACACGTTTTTAATTTTACCAAAAATATTCTATTTATTGAGAAGGTTTTCTCATTTTAAACTTTCCTATGGGGGTGATGTCAGCAACATGGCTGAAGAAGACATCCCGCATTGTATCCCCCCTCTCCAACATCAACAATTCTGCAACCTATCCATGGACAGAAGTCTCTTTGTGGGAACTGTGGGATCCAGCACCATACGCCAAGGGAACTGAGAGGAGTCTCACCCACCTGTGTATTGAGTAATTGTACATTGACCTCAGTAGTGGCTATGGACAATGCAATGACCCATGAACCAGCTCCAGTCCCTCTCAGTCACCATCCAGGAGCCCGTGGAGAACACTGTCTTAGACAATCACCCACAGACAAGAGAGCTTTTGTGGAAGTCTTGGTTTCCATCAAAGAAGTTCCGACACACCATTGGAGCCCAAAAAAACCCCAAAAAACAAACAAAAAGAAACGAAATGAGTTTGGACCCACGGGAGAGAGTAAGGGGACCAGTCTAACTTTATCCCTGTCACCCCCTCCACCAAGGTGGCACAGCTCAGTGCCAAGCAAGACTTTCTCAGCCCATGATTTCTCCTGCTTGGGAAAGTGAGAGCATGAGTGAGCACCTGCCTTCCCCAGATACATGGGACATTGCCAAAGAGGCCTATTTCTATCTTACCCCAGTATCCAGAATACTGAGTCATGAGATGCATAACTGGGGGGTGGAAAGAGTCTGGGAGAGCAGCAGATAGGACTCTCAAAGGACATTAGAGGGACATGGATCCTACTAATTGCTTCTCAGACTCCATCATGCGGTTCCATAGAGAGAGTAGAATGGTGGTTTCCAGGGGCTGAGGGTGGGGAAAATGGGGGGAGATTTTGACAAAGGGTACAAAGCTCCAGCCTGGTGATTACATTTAACAATACTGTATTATACACTTGAAAATGGCTAAGAGAGTAGATTTAAAATGTTCTCACCACAAAAAAGAAGTGATAATTATCTGACATGATGAAGGTGTTAACTAAACCTACTACAGTAATCATTTCACAGTATATAAATGTGTCATCACATACACCTTAAACTTACACAATGTTATATGTCAATTATATTTCAGTAAAACTGGAAAAAAGGAAATGTGGTATACACACACAATGGAATATTATACAGCCTCAGAAAAGAAGGGAATCCTGTCACATGCTAAAATTTGGATGAACCTTGGGGACATTACACTAAGTAAAATAAGCCAGTTACAAAAGGACAGATACTGAGAACTCCCTGTCAGTCCAGTAGTTAGGACTCAGTGCTTTCACTGCAGGGGGCCCAGGTTTGATCCCTGGTTGGGGAACTAAGATCCTGCAAGCTGTGTGGTGCAGCTAAAACAAAACAAAACAAAAGGACACATACTGTCCTTTAGATATTTCTATTCATGTAAAATATTTAAAGTAGTCAAATAATAGAAACAGAAAGTAGAAAGGTGGTTGCCAAAAGCTGTGGGGAGGAAGGAGGGAAAATTAGTGTTTAATGGGTATAGAGTTTGCTTTGTAAGATGAAAAAGTTGTAGAGATCTGTTGTACACCAATGTGATTATACTTAATACTACTGAACTGTACACTTAAGAATGGTTAATATAGTAATTTTTAATCACAATAAAAATAACTGAAAAAAGGAAAAAAGACACAGTTATTAATATACAAGCACCCAACATAGGAACCAAAATATATAAAGCAATTATTAACAGACTTAAAGGGAGAAACTCACAGCAACACAATAATAGTAGGGGACTTTAATACCCCACTTACATCAATGGATTGATCTTCCAGACAGAACGTAAACAAGGAAACAGTGGCCTTAAATGAAACATTATACCAGATGGACTTCAGAGATTTATACAGAAGATTTCATCCAAATGCTACAGAATACACATTCTTCTCAAGTACACATGGAACATTCTCAAGGATGGATCGTATGTTGGGACACAAAACAAGTTTCAATAAATTTAAGAAGACTGAAATCATATCAAACATTTTTCCAATCACAATGGTATGAAACTAGAAATCAACTACAAGAAGAAAGCTGGAAAAATCACAAATATGTGAAGACCAAACAACATGCTACTGAACAAGTGTTGTGCCAATAAAGAAATCAAAGAAGAAATTTAAAACTACCTGAAGACAAATGAAAATGAAGATACAACATACCAAAATCTTCAGGATGCAGCAAAAGCACTACTAAAAGGGAATTTTATGCAATACAGGCCTACCTCAAGAAACAATCTTAAACAAACAACCTAACTTACACATAAAGAAACTAGAAAAAGAAGAACAAACAAAGCTCAAAGTAAGCAGAAGAAAAGAAATAATAAAGATCAGAGCAGAAATAAATTGAAATAGAGACTAAAAAGACAATGAAAAAGATCAATGAAACTAAGAGCTAGTTCTTTGAAATGATAAAATTGACAAACCTTTAGCTAGACTCACTAAAAAGAAGGCTCAGATAAATAAAATCAAAAATGAAAGAGGAGAGATTACAGTGGATACCACCAAAATACAAAGGATTGTAAGAGCATACTGTGAACAGTTATATGCCAACAAATTGAACAACCCTAAAGAAATGGATAAATTCTTAGAATCATGCAACCTATGAGACTGACTCATAAAGAAATAGAAAGTCTCAATAGATTAATGACTAGTAAGGAGATTGAAACAGTAATCAAAAACCTCCCCAAAAACATGGGCTTCCCTGGTGGTGCAGTGGTTGAGAGTCCACCTGCTGATGCAGGGGACACGGGTTCGTGCCCCAGTCCGGGAAGATCCCACATGCTGGGAGCGGCTGGGTCCGTGAGCCATGGCCGCTGAGCCTGCGCGTCCAGGGCCTGTGCTCTGCAACGGGAGAGGCCACAACAGTGAGAGGCCTGCGTACCGCAAAAACACAAAACAAAAAAAAACAAAAAAATAACCTCCCCCAAAACAAAAGTCCAGGGCTAGATGACTTCTACCAAACACTCAAAGAAGACTGAATACCTATCCTTCCTAAACTCTTCTAAAAATTGAAGAGGAGGGAACACTTCCTAACTTCTTAATTTTTCGAGGCCAACGTGACCCTGATACAAAAATCAGACAAGGACCACACACATTAAAAAAAAAAAATACAGGCCACTGTCACTAATGAACATAGATGGAAAAATCCTCAACAAAAGAAGAGCAAACCAAATTCAACAATACATTAAAAGGGTCATACATTATGATCAAACAAGATTTATCTCAGGGATGCAAGGATGGTCCAATATCCACAAATCAATCAATGTGATAGACACATTAACAAAATGAAGGATAAAAAAATCATATGATCATCTCATTAGATGCAGAAAAAGCATGTGACAAGATTCAACACCCATTTATGCTAAGAACTTTTAATAAAATGTATATAGAAGGAAGGTACCTCAACATAATAAGGCTATAAATGACAAACCCACAACTAACATCATACTGAAAAACTGAAAGCTCTCCTTCTAAGATCGGGAACAATACAAGGATGCCCACTCTTGCCAACTTTTATTCAACAATAGTATTGGAAGTCCTAGAAACAGCAATTAGGCAAGAAAAACAAAAGCCATCCAATCAGAAAGGAAGAATTAAAACAATAATGATTTGCAGATGATATGAATTTTATATATTGAAAACCCTAAAGTCTTCACCAAAAACTATTAGAAGTAATAAAGAGAAACAGTAAAATTGCAGGGTACAAAATCAATATACAAAAATCTGTTGCATTTCTATACACTAATGATAAACTAGCAGAAAGAGAAACTAAGAAAACAATCTCATTTGCAATTGCAACAAAAAGAATATAATACCTAGGAATAAATTTAACCAAGGAGATGAAAGACCTGTGCACTGAAAATCATAAGGTATTGTAACTCATGCAAGTCAACAATGACAAAAAACAAACAAACTGATTAAAAAATGGGCAGAACATTTGAATAAACATTTTTCCAAAGAAGACATACAGATGGCCGACTGGCACATGTATAGATGTTCACCATCACTAATTATTAGAGAAATGCAAATCAAAACCACAATGAGATAGCACCTCATGCCCCTTAAAATGGGTGTTTTCAAAAAGACAAGAAATAACAAGTGTTGGCAAGGATGCAGAGAAAAGTCCCAAGAAACAGATAATAACTTCCTTATTCTCTTGATTTTTTTTGACTATAACTAAAATAGTGCATGTTGCTGTCCTAGGACACTTGGTAAGCCTCAGCTCATTAGGGAAACAATAGTTGGCATGGCATAATACTTAAGGTTCCAGGTTTTACAGACGGATTGCCTGTATTTAAATCCTGAGTCCATTATTTACTAATTGTGTTACACTGAGCAAACTAGTTAACTTTGTTTCCTCATATGCAAAAAGAAGTGGATAGTGTCTGCTACACAGGGCTTCTGTGAAATTCTAATGTGCAAACATGTAAAGCACTTGGCTCAGGATCTAGTCATTCGCATAAGAAATTAGTTGAGAAAGGATCCAGTAAGAGTGCTTATGGCCTCAGATATCTGTTCATACACAAGCACAGAGCATGGGAAATACACAAAGTGCATTTGAAACAGGAGCTAACAAAATTGATAAGTAACAATGCATTTCCTTGAATATTAGTGAGATTATATTTGTCATGGAAATGTGGTACTTAGAGGGTTGTTTGCTGAATCCAAGCCCTACTTCCTCCTGGGGAAAGTACAATACCTTTCTCAATAAAGCCCCTGTACTTGGCAAAAGCTAATCCCACCCCCATCTCCAGGGGTGAGCCCCGATTAGTTTAAGCCAGTCAGCGTGTATCATCTACTAGCCAAAACTGATTGCCTACAGATGGGTGTGTGACCCAGCTGGTCACTGAGACACAAGAAAGTGTGTATTGGGACCTTTGAAGAAAGACCGTCTTTGCTTTTACCAGCAATCCACAGAGGAATTCTATCTCACTGCTAGGTATGAATGTGGCCACTAGAAGCAGTTGAAAGCCATCTGTAATGCTTTAGGATAACGAAGCAGTCAAATCACAAGTTACCTTGCTGAGCTGCAAGATCAAGCTTTATCTAGGGCTTACAGATTCTTGATTTTATTTTCTATGAATCAATAAATCATGTTTATTTCTTAACCTAGTTTGAGTTATGTTTTCTGTTAGTTGACACCCAAAGCATCTTAACTAATACAATGATGGATTAGTATTGCCTCTTCAAAAGAAACAGAGGCAAATAAGTATTGTTTACCAAAAGGAAATGTATCTGTGTGTGCAAAAATCCATAAATCTGCGATAGTATGCATGAAGAAGCACACAGAGAAGCAGCTCTTGTTGGTAAAGACAAAGCGGGGCGGAACAGAAGTGCTATGTTGTAAGTAAGCTATACGCTACCCAGTCAGAGGAAGAAAATGAAGCTTCATTTCAAACACATCACTATTTTCATTCAGCCAACTGCTGAATATTTCTGTAGATGGAGAATCCCAGCTGAGCTTAAAATGACATCCAGACTGCCGGCTCTGTGAGACAGAGGCCTTCATGAAGCATACTGTCACGGCTCTATTTGGATTGAAGGGATGAAGGGCTTTAAGGAGGAGTTCTAAAGGAACAGAGAGGGCTTTTGTAATATCAATCAAGGAGAGGAGAGGAATCTGATTTTTTTAAGCAGTGAAGTACAGAAGCGATATGTTGACGTTACATTTTGCAAAATTACTGTTTTGGTAGTGTTCTGCTTTATCTGAATTACATCATCACATAGATCAGAGGTAACAAATGTTCTACTCTAATGACCAAACGCAGCTGTGGAATAGGTGGGCACAATGTGAATAGGAAAGGTGTGCTGGGCACCCTTCAAGATCGAGGAATGAGGCTGAGGCATCCAGGGTTGCAGCTGAGTCAACATTCAGCAGCCAGTATGAGGCGAGTTGTGGGACCAGTTTGGACCCAAGCTGTCCTATCGAAATGCCAAGGAAAACAACCAATGGAGATGGTAGCCTACGTACTTGGATGCAGGATTTTTTTTTAAAAAGGTGAATTGCTTTCAAATGATGCATGAGTAAGATTATGGAATTGGGGTTTCTCTCCTTCATAAATCTGTCTTCAGTGTTGGGTTAAGAGGACTGAGTTCCTGTGAGTGAAGACTTTGGAACAAAGCTGGCCCAGGGTAAGCACTCTTAAGCGTGAGCTATTAATATTCTTATCGTAGCACATAACAATGTTGAATGCCAGAGAAGGAAGTCCTCTGGGCCACAGGTCTGGGCATGTTATTGGGCTCAAGCCTGGATGAGTTCTCCAGATTCCTCCCTTGAAAATGGCTACTCATTCTCAAGGCCAGACCACTTCCTCCAAAGCCATTAGTCCACAGGCAGAGATTGAGTACAGATAGATGGAGGGCCACGTGAGAACCTGGAAGGGAGACAGGGTGGTGGCTGACTCACCTTGGCCCAGTTGTGTGGACGGGGAAGGAAAGATAAAACCAAACGCTGCAAGCTAGGAGAAGGGCTGGACAAAGGAAAGCAGCACAGAATGGGACTGAATGGGTGAGGGGAGGGGAGATGGAGGGTGGTGTTCAGGAACTGTAACCTTTCCAGAAGCATTCCAGAAGGACGGCTTTCTCAGGGAACCTTACGGTTCGAGTGACCATAATAAGGCATTTATTTTTGTCATCGGTAACACACTTGCATTTCAGACAACTTGTCATGCTGGTAGAATCTAGAAAAAAAGCAAGTGTGTACATTATTACCCACTGAATAGGTAGTCAGGACGCCTTACTTAGGCTGCAGAGAAGCCAGTAGGTTTAGGGTCACGTATAAGGAGTGAGAACTCCCCACCCTCACCCCTTCTGCATCGTCTCCCTGTGATGAGGGTACTTGGAGGCAAATCTTAATTACAGTGGTGGCCTGGTAGAGGTTGATAGAAGCCAGCAAACCTCTATTCTAATTTGATTCAGAATCTATGCGGAAGCAGAATAGAACCAGAAACCTCCATTTAAACAACTTGTCTATGGTGATGGCTCCCTTGGGATTGACATATACACACTACTATATACAAAATAGATAACTAATAAGGATCTACTGTATAGCACAGGGAACTCTACTCAATATTGTGTGACAACCCATATGGGAAAAGAATCTGAAAAAGAATGGAGATATACATATATATATGATTCACTTTGCTGTACACCTGAAACTAACACAACATTGAAAATCAACTATACTCCAATAAAAATTGAAAAAAAAAAAAATTCCAGGGCTCCCGCTTGAACCAACTCCCATCAAAGGAGGAATCTTGGGACCTGGTTTCTCTGAAGTACGTTCCAGTTAGGGAACAAAATATCTTATTATTCCCAAGGGAATTCCCTACCAAAGAGGTCGTAGAACTTTCTAGGGGCTTTACAACCAGGGCTGAAAGACAGTGGAGCTAAGAGAATAGACAGATTTCCCAGACATCACAATAATAACCTCCTCTTCACTCCCATTTTTTGGCATTTGGATAGAAGCCTCTGCTGCTTTTCTCCATTTTGGTTACAAAATAGCTACCTCCCTTCATGTAGAACTAGGTGGAAAAAAAAAAAAAACTTCAGAGGGGGTTTTTCTTCTGGTTACTGTAAGCCTCTGGCATAATACCTTAAGATAGAAAAACAGTGACTTTGCATGTAGGATCAGGATCTACAGACCAGCCATCAGGCCTTACTAAAGAATGTGGGTGTTGTAGAGTCACAAGAGAACTGTATAGAGGACCCAGTGTTTGGTGGTGGATTGGATTTCTGAAGTGTGAATGGAGGTTAGCATTGTTTGTGTGAAGACTGTATACCCCACCCCGGATGCTGACACTAATACACAGAGACAAGAGCAAGCAGCTCTTCAGGGTGGGCCCCAGTGAGTCCTGCCCCACCCAGGCAGAATTAGGAGATGCAGCTCTGGGCACATGGGAAAGGGGTTAACAAAACGAAGGGGAGGAGGTAGGGTGAAGAAAGAGAAGGAAATCTTGAGGGAGAGATTCCAGGAGGGATGCTCCCTGCTGACCTGAAGGTGAAGAATACTCCATAAGAGACGTGCGAAGAGTCCAGGACACCAGCCCTGTGCCCAGGACAAGCTGAATAGAATAAAGAAGCCACTCACACTATTATATATAAAATAGATAACCAGCAAGGACCTACTGTATAGCCCAGGGAACTATACTCAATCATTTGTAATAACCTATAAGGGAAAAGAATCTGAAAAAGAATACATATATGTATGTATAACTGAATCATTTTGCTGTACACCTGAAACCAACACAACACTGTGAATCAACTATACTCCAATTTAAAAAAAAGAGGTGAAAAAAAGCCAGTCCGAATTCTTTGCCCCCAGGAGAACTCTGCATGCGTTATTATATCCCTTGATCCTTAAGTAACACACTAGTAGAACATTCTCTAGGGTTTTATATGTGAGAGCATGACTTGCTAATGATAAGACTCGTTTGTTATCATTCCATTTTAGTGGAAGTTATACATAACATAGGTATTGTTCCTTTCCAGTTAGTCCATGAACATTAAGGTGCTGGGCTAAACGGAGTGAGCACTGAGGGGTAAGGAAAGTTTTAGGAGGAGATTCTCAAGTTGGTAGTACTTAAACTCTGACATGCTAACCTCACAAAATCCCAGATTTCCAAATGCCTTATTCCTATAAATTTCCATCATCCCAGATACAAGAGGAGAGGCAATAAAGGATAGTTATAGAAATCATTTAACATCTTCAGATATAGGAAAGAGGACAATAAAATTTGATGTCTAAGCATGCTCCCTGACCCTGGAAAATTAATCATGTAAGCAGGGTCAAGACAGACATGTATGTTCTCTGTGTGGAGATCTGAGCCACAAGATCTGGTGTGACTTTGAGAGCCTCCTTCTCCAACAGTAGTGTAGTAATAAAGTAGACTCAAGTAAGCCCAAGGCAGAAGGTCATTGTAAAATACTTCTCATGCTTTGGAAGTGGCTGGTGACTGTGTCAAGCAGTTTATGGACTAACTGAAAGTACAGCAGTAAAACAAAGCCCCACAGCTTAGGAGAAGCTAACATAAACCCAACAAATGTTAGAAACCTAAGGTAAAGCAATAATTTTTCAGAAACAGTTAAAACTCATATAGTCCTTATGTTGTTCCAGGCACTACTCTAACATTTTACATTTGCAGTATTAATACGTTTAATCCTCACAATGTCCCTATATGGTAGGCATTCTATTACCCCCATCTCACAGATGAGGAAACTGAGGCACAGGAAGTTTAGGACTTGCCCAGGGACACAGAGCTAGTTAGTGACAAAGTAAGGATTTAAATCCACAAAGCCTAGAACTATGCTAAACTGCCTTGCTTATCTATCCAGCATGATGCAGAGAAAAGCACAAATGTAAATAGCTACTAGATGTGTGTAGTAACATCTAGTTATAAGACAACCAATGAGATGACTTGGAGGAAGATTATGTCAACATAAAACTGTCATTGCTAGAAAAATACAAACTAAAGAGATCGTCATAGAAAATTTATGGAACCCAAGAATACGTCTGGTAACTTGGAAGGGTCTGAAAAACACTGCTCAGGTTCACGAGGCAATGCATGGAGGAGATGTTTGGTGGGCACACCCCACCTTCTGTCTCTCTCCCACGAATCCCATACCTTACAGTGAAGTCAAATCATATGTGATCATACCAGTTCCCTCCTTATAAATCATCAGTGGCTCCATAGTACTTACTACAGAATAAAATTTAAATTCCTTGGCATGACTCACAAGGTGCTCCCTAATCTGGCCTCCATTAACTTCCAGGCCATACCTTCCACATTCTTCCCTTGCATCACAGATCTCCAGCCACAATGAACTTCTCGCCTGGTCTCAAACACACCATGCTTTTTCGTGCTTTTCCGTTTCCCCAAATGAGATCTGAAGACCATCAACACTAGAATCAGTTGAGGGCCTTTTTAGAAACGTTGACTCCAGGGTTTACTGAAATCTAACGCTTCGGCATTTGGCTGAGGAATCTGTATTTTAACAAATTCTCCACGCAATTTATTTTTCACGTACAGTACAATTTGAGGGCCACATCTCATTCCTTATGAGGAGTCCCTCTTCCCCTCTGTCCCTCTACATTTCAAATATTATCTCCTTGAGAAACATCTTTTCAACCCTCTCCTTCCGCAGATACAATTGACCCTTTGCCCTTCCTGTGTAGCCACTTTACCCTTCCATACCTCTACCCTGCACCTATGGTACCTAGCTTTTATTTTTGTGATCTATACTGGGATTTCTTTGGGGACCTTAATTCATTTGCCAACAGGTTTGTATGGAATGCCGGAGGTCCACTGATGGAGGGAGTGGCCTGGAGACCATGGAGCTTGGAGTCTGGTGGGGCACAGGAAAGCACAATCACAGGGACGTGGGCCAAGTGCTCTGAAAGGCAGAAGGCGGGGTGTGTGGAAGCTTCATGGGTGCTTAGACGGGGGATGCAGGCCAGGAAGCTTCTCAAGGAACTGATGCCTAAGCTGATACTTGCAAAAGGAACGAGTTACCCAAGGGAAGAAGTGAGAGTATGCCAGCTGAAGGAAAAACGCCCCAAGGCCCTGGGGGGTGTGTGTGTGTGTGTGTGTGTATAAGTTAGAGAAAGAGAAATTCAGTGTATCCTCCATGATAACCAGTTGTGTGTATCTATCTGGGTTTTTTTCTTATTCTTCACAATTAGTTTAAAGCCATATTACACAGATTTGCCTGTTTTGGAGAAAATAGATTCTTCCTAGACCCTGTCAAATGGACTCTTGAGCCTGAAACCTAATAGTCTGTGTCTTAATATCTCCTTCTCTTTCTCTCCCACCCACCCCTGTGCTGCGTGTGTGTGTGTGCGTGTGTGTTATCATGAGTGAGTGAATGAATGAACACATCCATACGTATATAATTAATTAAAGTATAATGACATAGTTGATATAATAGAACAAAGCACAGTATTCTTGAAGAGTGTGATCTTTAATAATCCTAGTTTTAAATTCCAGCTTTGTCAGTTTCAGCTAACTGATTTATGACAGTCTATATAATCTTTCTGAATATATTTATTTATATAATGGGTATAGTAATATTTATCTCATAAGACTGTTGTCACAACTAGATAACAAAGAGAAAGTACCTAACATGATGTCTGGTATATAATAGGCTTTTTAAAATGGGTAATAGTTACTAAGGATCTGACTTTCAAATCCCAGCTCCACCCCATAATTAAATCTCTGTGGCCTTGGGCAAAAAGCTGATTTGGTCTACTTTGGTCTCCCCTATAGGCTCCCCCATGCAGTGAACGAACGCACACAGGAAACACTGTACAAAGGATTGCTACTGTAATTGTTATTATTACTTCCTATTACAAATAGATTTTTGTCTGGACCTTCTGCCTCATAAGTACTGTCTATGTTTGAGAGGTTAGCATTCTGAAAGAAATTAGATGATTTACCAGCTGTAAAACATCTTTATTCTACAGTATAGCTAAACCATTATTTTAAAAACCACATCCAATTACAGATGACTGCCACTAGGTGGCTCCAGACCATTTCTATTATTTACCAAGTATTAAGTCACCTTTCCGAAAGTTGTTTTTCAAGAAATACCATGAGAACAACTGTTTTTGTTTGTTTATAGTGTTACAAAGAATTATAACACTATAAAACAAACTCATCATCATTTTCTGTTTTTCTTCCTGTGTCCTTGCTAAAGGTAGGCATAATTTTAATAGAGGAATATATCAATATATACATTACATACAAGAATATATATTCAGATGATTTCATCATGGTTGATATTCATTCAATCATATCATTTTGCTGTATTCCTATTGTTGTCTGAAATTACATTTTTATTCCTTGTTCATTTAAGTTTGTATACTAGCTAGAATTTTTTATAAACAATGCCAAAAATCTAGCTATTAGAGGTACCAGAAGAAAGGACTGATTTTTTGTTAAGTTTTCATTTAGAAGATCGACTTCAGGACACTTCAGTTTTTGAGTTTTACTTTCAAAATAAATAAAATTTGTGGGGCTTTCAATGATGCTTTTTGTGGCATTTGCTTTCATAGTTCAAGATCCCAAGTGTTCCAGATAAACTGATTTAAGAATTAATGTGGAGAGACACAGGTGCAGCTGAGTCATCAATACAGTCGCTCTTAGTCCTGCCTTGGTGCTGCCTTTGTTTACCCTGGAGTATTTTCAGTTTGAAATGCTACAACCGTTAATTGTGAGAAAAGATGTTTGTTTTCTCATCGATCTCCCCGGAAAGCGGGATTGAGACTCTGACACTGCTGTTACATCTTTCTCCCAGGTTTACTGCTGGGAGTTTATTTTTAGCATTTTGTTTCTCCTAGAAATTGGAGTGCTGTTGTTTCTCTCTTCCTGGAAAAACTGCGGGCTTATACCTCCTTAGCTTACCTCCAGCATGGCCTCCTAGATCAACTGTTAAAAGGTTTCTTTCTGGCTCCCAATTTTCATTTCTTAAGAGACTTATGTTTTAGGTGCAAATTTTGTAATACATGATACTCCTACACGAGCAGAGCCTCTTCTGAGTAGTAGTCGGAACACAGCACAGACGCAGACACACACATCCACGTGCACACGTGTGTAAGCACCTTGTATTTGGAATGTTTGTTTCATATCCATGGAATATGCCATCTTATTTACATCTGGATTTGAACTTGGGGTTCATGCAGGACCTCTGGTGAAGGCCCATAAACCAGGTTACCACAGTTCTACCTTCTTCTCTGTTACTTGTCAGCTTTGTTCATTCACACATTCTGACTGGACTCAATGTGTTTGAGCTTGTGACCCCTGCCTTAGGTGTTCTGAAGCAGGGCAGGGAGGGCAAGTGCATCTAGAGGAGGAAGGACGTGTGAGTTTGTCTTGTACCTGGATAACTAATTCATAGGTAGGGGCTAACCTGGCTATAACAGCATTAAACAGGACGTTAGAATCTCATGGTCAGAAGCATAAATGAGGTAAAGGATTCTTCCACCTGTATACTTCCGTGACTCACTCATTTTTTTAAATTGAAGTACAGTTGCTTTACAATACTATACAAGTTACAGGTGTACCGTGTAGTGATTCACAATTTTTAAGGTTACAATCCATTTATAGTTATTATAAAATATTGGCTATATTCCCCATATTGGACAATATATCCTTGTAGTTTATTTTATACCTAATAGTCTGTACCTCTAAACCTCCTACTCCTATACCGTACCTCCCCCCTTCCCTCTCCCTACCGGTAACTGCTAGTTTATTCTCTATATCTGTGAGTCTGCTTCTTTTCTGTTATATTCACTAGTTTGTTGTATTTTTTAGATTCCATATATAAATGATATCATAAAGCAAAGGAAATAAAATCAAAAGCAAACTAATGGGACCTAAACTTAAAAGCTTTTGCACAGCAAAGGAAACCATCGACAAAATGAAAAAACCTACTGAATGGAAAAAAATATTTACAAATGATATGGCCAATAAGGAATTAATATCCAACATATATAAACAGCTCATACAACTCAATATCAAAAAACAAACAAACAATCTGATTTTAAAAATCTACATCAGCAAATCTACAAACAATAAATGCTGGAGAGGGTGTGGAGAAAATGGAACCCTCTTGCACTGTTGGTGGGAATGTAAATTGATACAGCCACTATGGAGAACAGTATGGAGCTTCCTTAAAAAACTAAAAATAGGGGCTTCCCTGGTGGCGCAGTGGTTGAGAGTCCGCCTGCTGATGCAGGGGACACGGGTTCGTGCCCCTGTCCGGGAAGATCCCACATGCCGCGGAGCGGCTGGGCCCGTGAGCCATGGCCACTGGGCCATGCGCGTCTGGAGCCTGTGCTCTGCAACAGGAGAGGCCACAACAGTGAGAGGCCCGTGTACTGCAAAAAAAAGAAAAACAAACAAACAAAAAAAACAACTAAAAACAGAAGTACCACATGTCCCAGCAATCCCACTCTTGGGCATATACCCTGAGAAAACCATAATTCAAAAAGACACATGCACCCAATGTTCACTGCAGCTCTATTTACAGTAGCCAGGACATGGAAGCAACCTAAGTGTCCATCAACAGATGAATGGATAAAGAAGATGTGCTACATATATATAATGGAATATTACTCAGCCATAAAAAGAAATGTAATTGAGTTATTTGTAGTGAGGTAGATGGACCTAGAGTCTGTCATACAGAGTGAAGTAAGTCAGAAAGAGAAAGAAAAATATCGTAAATTAACACATATATGTGGAATCTAGAAAAATGGTACAGATGAACCTATTTGCAGGGCAGGAATAGAAAGGCAGACATAGAGAATGGACGTGTGGACACAGGGGGAGGAAGAGGAGGGTGGGATGAATTGGGAGATTAGGTTTGACATAAATACACTACCGTGTGTAAAACATATAGCTAGTGGGAACTTGCTGCATGGCACAGGGAGCTCAGCTGGGTGCTCTGTGATGACCTAGGTGGGTAGGATGGGACGGGAGGGAGGGAGGTCAAAGAGGGAGGGGATATATGTATACATATAGCTGATTCACTTCACTGTACAGCAGAAACACAACATTGTAAAGCAATTATACCCCAATTAAAAAAAAACCTGTATGATAAAACAAAAAAAAAATGGGCAGAAGAACTAAATAGACATTTTTCCAAACAGGAGATGCAGATATCCAACAGGCACATGAAAAGATGCTCAGCATGGCTAATCATCAGAGAAACGTTAAGTCTCACTCATTTTTCACAGAACTTACAACAGAAAAATGCACGTGTAGTATGGGAAACCTATGCCATAATGAACATGCAACAGTTAAATATTAGACCCTAAGTAGGGGTTTCTCTGTAGTGTAACTCAGTAAGCAACAGGGAGTACAATGTTTCTGCAGTGGAGGAGTTACTCAGGGTACAGCAAATCCAGAAGTTGTTCTGCCCAAATCCAGAACAGGATGAGACATTCTCAGTGAAGAACCAACAAGAGTCCTGGAATACTGCACTAACACAGAGACATCATTTCAGGAGAATAAGTAGCTAGGGTGAGCATTTTGTTAATAACGCTGGGAGCAGAAAGAACTTCATTAAGCTTTGTGTAATTCTGAGCATAGGTAGCTGTAGCCATAGACCGACATTACTTAGAGCCTAATTCTGAGTAATTGACGATGGAGAGAGAATTCTCTATAACTAGTGATTAAGTCAATGACATAAAAAAGCAGCCTAGCGGGGATGAGTTGAGTATATAAATCCAGAACAAAGAACAAATGAGAGGGTAGAATATATAGTTTGATCAAGTTAGACATTTCTCTTCTGTTCATGAAAGGGAGCTTGTGTATAGTTAAAATGTATGTTTAAAACACACTTAAGTTAATTAACCTAAAAGAGCCCTGATATTCAGAACTCTCAACTAGGTTCTTACTCTAAGTCATTATCAAATATCTCCCAGATGCTTCAATGGAAGAAAACTACACTTGTTATGGGTTTTTCTTGTCACCTGACATACCTGGTTACAGGTGGCTTATAACCCAGAGATACTAAAAATTGCAGGACAAAGTTGGCATGGACTAGAGTGAAACAATGCAGGCACAAAATTTAAGGTGACATTCACTCTCAGGTCATACAGGTACAGGGTCAGCACCCACCTTAAATTGTGCATCCTAGGTGCCTCGTACGTGTCACTTTAGTCCTAGTTCAAGCTTTGGGTGCTCTCCCCATATTCACCTTTTTCATAAAGTTTAAGTGGGGCATATTTGGTGCCATTATCACTATTTTCAGGAGAAAGCTTGGCCGGAAGAGCTGGATTCTTCACCTGCATCATTGCCAACGAGCCTCCTTCCAGCCCCGGCTGTTCTGTGAGACAGACAGGCAATGTCAGCTGTCTTATTCCACCCACCCCAGCAGCTGCCTGGACCTGCTCCAGGCAGCACACAACAGGTGTGTGTGTGTGTGTGTGTGTGTGTGTGTGTGTGTGTGTCTGTGTGTGTGTGTGTGTGTGTGTGTGTGTGTGTGGTATGTATTAGAGAAATGCCTTCGAGACTTGTCATGACCTAAGCTGTTTAGAGATTTTTCTGTAAATCTGTTTATAATGTATCCTTATTGGATGATGTAACACATATACTTTTCAAAGCAATTAAAAATGTCTATCAGCTATTTGATGCTGATGCAATCTGATATCCCACTCTTGAAAAAAAATTTTAAAACCTAAAAAGATTATTTTACTAAATTATGTACTTTTTGAGCTGAAAGAAAACCTAGCAAGCTTCTTTTTACCCCTTTAATTTTAGATGCTTTTAAAAGTTGTATTTGATTGCAGAAAAAAATTTTATTTTTTTATAGAAGTATTGTGAGAAATTTTCAAATGTCCTTAATGATTCAATTAAACGTAAATATGTGAGAGTCTACAATGTACCAGGACAAATGAAATTAGAGTTAAGGGATATAATACACATGTCTTTTGAGGGTCACATATAGGGGAAAAAAATGACAATTCTAAAACCAAATGTGACTTGATTGTACAGAAGATACTGAGCAGTTATTGAGTCAATACCAGTTACATCAGAAAAACTGTCCAAGCAAAAGACACTTTGACCTTATAAAGAATCGAAATTACTCTGAGTGATTCTATTACCTGAAAAAGGATAATGTGAGCACAGGGAAGTAAACCAAAGATTTTTATCTGGGATGATTATGAACCTATTATCTAGCAGTATTTTCAATTGGATACTTTCAAGTACATAAAAGCAATAAAGTTAGAAGGGTAATATATATTTTCTACATTAAACGAGTTTCAAGAAGGAGTGAGTATCTCTTTTCAAGACCTAGATATTATCTCATAGCATTAGTAATTCAACATCCTATGATCAACCTGACAATATAAAATATATCATGAGAGAGTAACTAGTGGTAAATGGCTTGGGTTTCACTCAGTTGAAAGTAATGAACAGAATACACTTTATCTTTTTAGGAAACTTTTGCAGATAAGCAAACCATCCTTCTCTCAGAAGTCATGTAAAATCAGTGTTTTTGAGTTACATTCTATATATTCTCACATTGTTACCTACTAATTGACATAAAATCAACAAGGCAACATACCCATTAGAATGTATTTATAGAAGTGTCAAATTTAAGGTTTAAAAATACTACTTCAATCACTTCAAATTAAAAAGATGATGATGTCTGAAATGTTAAGTGAAAGCTAATGGTTCCAATTTAAAAGCATGGGTTTTTCCCAGATTATATAAGCAATGCAGGCTTATTTTGGAAAATACAGAATTTTAGGAAGAAAGAGAGAAAAGAAGAAAGGAAGGTAGGCAAGCAAATGTACACGTACCCTCCCCATAGGGCAGATTTCAAGTGGCCAAAAAATTCTGTACATGACCAAGACTCATGCCTTTCTGCCTACCAGTAAATCAGAGATTTTTTTGTTTTGTTTTGTTTGCTTTTGATTTTCTACAATTTTCTTCTCCTTTCTACTTTTTCTAGCTTTATAACATCCTCCTATATCATACATTTTTTTAACGTGAGGTCAAAAAGTTTTAAACAGAAAGATGAATGGTCTAAAGGTAAATTAGTGGATTTAGATTCAGGGTATGGGAATTCTAGACCTGGGTTGCTCCATAAAGGAGTCTTAAAGTCTACCTGGTCTCACAGGCCCTTCAATCGAATATTCAGATTCCTTGGAAGCCCTCCAGACCCTTATAAACTTCATCCAATTTCTTGAAATTTTAAAAAATTTTCTACATATCATTTATCACTACATGATATTTTCTTACTTGTTTGCTTATTGTTTATATCACCAAACTAGAATGTGGACTCCAGGAGAGCAGGACCATTCATTATCCGTCTTGTTCACTGCTACATACCTATAGCACCAACACCTGATATGGAGTAAGAGGTCAATAAAAGCCTTATATAGCCCAAATAAATTTTCTAGAAAAGAAAATAGCCATACATATACTTGAGTCCTTATACAGTCTCCCATGTTATGGACACTTTCATAAGCCATAAAATACTGCTTAGAACATTAGACAAAAAAGACCCAACGATTTTTTTTTTCTAAAACTAATGCTAGTTTTCATGTTTACAAGATAGTCTGTTAGACTATCTTGATAGTCTATTACAAGATAGTCTGTTAAAATCAGTATAAAAGAAGGCAAAGAAGGTTAACAATTTCAGTATTTATTCCTGGGTTTTGACATTATGTTTGCAAGGGTTGGAAACATTATAAACAATGCTTTTAAAGATTACTTTAAAAAGCAATAAAGGTTATTACATTATGAAGTTTAGGAATATAAACCTAGAGGAAGAATAAAAATGAAAATGAAATTGTACTAATGTGTGTGAATGGGAACCTTCAGTGTCCACATCACACACATAATCACATAGTGCTGTATCTCAAAACAACTGAGATATAAGTGATGCTGCTATGATAATTTAAAAATACTCTGGTGATGTCAAAGATGCATCTAAAGAGGTTGGGTATTTTTTAAGTGTGACTAATGGAAAAAAACAATGTTTCTAAATTACTCTATTTAGATAAAATGTAATTTAAATATATGTGTGGCTAAAGTAATAAATTAAATTCTATAAGTAGACAAGTCATTGTTTCATCAACATCCTTTAAAGTTTATATTTTCCCAGTGGACAAAAGACTTCTCACTGGAATAAACAACAAGTCTATTTTAAAATACATCTTGGGCCTGGTGGCGCAGTGGTTGAGAGTCTGCCTGCTGATGCAAGGGACACGGGTTCGTGCCCTGGTCCGGGAAGATCCCACATGCCGTGGAGCGGCTGGGCCCGTGAGCCATGGCCGCTGAGCCTGCACGTCCGGAGCCTGTGCTCCGCAATGGGAGAGGCCACAACAGTGAGAGGCCTGCATACCGCAAAAAAAAAAATAAATAAAAATAAATAAATAAATAAAATACATCTTGTTGGACATAGAGAATAGACTAGTGGTTGCCAGGGGTGATGGGGAGTGGAGGAGGGATGGATTGGGAGCTTGGGGTTAGCAGATGTAAACTTGTATATATAGAATGGATAAAGAGCAAGGTCCTACTATATAGCACAGGGAACTATATATAATATCCTGTGATAAACTATAACGGAAAAGAATATGAAAAAGAGGGTATATATATGTATAACTGAGTCACTTTGCTGTACAGCAGTAGTTAACACAACATTGTAAATCAACTATACTTCAATAAAAAATAAGTAAGATAAAATACATCCTGTTATATACTGTGTGGTATTTCTATATGAAATTTTATTCTTTTCAGTTCTATATAATACTAAACTATCTTTAGCTATTGCTTCTCAGCTATTTCTTCTATTGTCTTTTTCTAAAACTCCTAGTAAACAGTTTTGGAGTCTTTCTATAGCATATCCATGTCTAACTGCTATTTCATATATATTTTTCAGTGTCTTACCTCCTAGGGCTAGATTTCCCAGTACCTTTTTCCTATCATTTTTAAATTTCCTCTTTAACTGCATTTAGTTTTGAATTAATCCTGTTTATTTTTTTCTACAATAGTGCTTTTCATTTCCAAGGTTTTTACTTGATTTTTTTTCATATGCTACTGCTTTGGTTTTTCATAATTTTTATATTCTCAAGATTGTTTTTCTTTCTTTTATCTCTCTGCAAAATCTTGTTAAAATCTCAAACACAGGGCTTCCCTGGTGGTGCAGTGGTTGAGAGTCTGCCTGCCGATGCAGGGGACACGGGTTCATGCCCCAGTCCGGGAAGATCCCACATGCCGCGGAGCGGCTAGGCCCGTGAGCCATGGCCACTGAGCCTGCGCGTCCGGAGCCTGTGCTCCGCAACGGGAGGGGCCACAGCAGTGAGAGGCCCACGTACAGCAAAAAAATAAAAATAAAAAAAAATTAAAAAAAAATTTTAAAGACAATATACAATACATTTCTCAACGGGATAATGCCAACTATAAGTCATGGTATTTGATAAATGTACACAGTATGTCCAACCATAAGTCTGAATGGAGGATAGAGCTGGGAGAGATGTAACTAATTGCTATCGATTTTAAAATTGAGAGAAGAGTGGTGAAGGAAAGGGGAGAATTATTAGCTGTTTTGTTTATTTAGTTCCCTGTGGCCAGAGGGATGTGGTCGCAACTTAGGGGAAATAGCGTATATCTTGTGAAATAGTACAAGGTCACTTATATAGACAGTAAATGCCAGAGGTTAATTTTGCAGAGCTACTTATGTAATTTCGGAATGTAGAAAACTTGCTCACAGACCTGGGCGAACGCATAACATCACAGTTCTTTTCAGAAGAGAAAGACTTTTTTTTTCTTTTTTGTTAAATAAGCAGTGTCTCCATGGCAACCATAAAGGCAAATTTCGCTTTGTGTATATTACAGCAACACCAATAACAGCTGGAGCAGGTTGAACAAAAATGGCAGGGGAGCAGGAGCTGGGGGATTTGGAGAGAAGGTGAGTAAAGAAAATGACAGCCTAAACTGGAAGCTGTGTGACTTTAGACTGCCTTGATTCATTAGAACTGCAGTTGAAGAAATCAGACTTTAAAACCTATTGCTTTCAAAGATATTTTCCCTCTATCCTGTTCAAATCAAAGGTGAGACAAACTATTATGCCATTTTTAGAGAAAAATAAATGACTTGAATTATGTATATTTTTTAAATCAGTGGGTATTGATAAATAAAAAAATATTTTTAAAAAATCAATGTGTTTGACAAGAGTCACACAGAGAAAATGAAAACAGACAAAGATGTCCAGGCTCGGATAATGAATTAATGCAAAAGGAAAGCTGTACCGTTAAGGAATTTCTTTTCACATTTCAAAAAAAAACACCGTATGATGCACGTCTATATAGCAAAGAAATGAGGTATTACTGAATCACTTGTTGGTGGATTCTAACAGTAAAAGCAGTGCACCAACAGAGGGCAGTAGCTTTATTTGCTGAATGACACCTTATTTTTATATCTACTTTGTGGCTAAAAATATGTATAAAAATTTTAGTTCACTTTTTTTAGGTGTGTGGGAAAATAATTCTAATTAAGATAATAGGATCATCTACAATAATTTTTAAATACTTTTTAAATTTTGAGATCATTTAGGTTGGCAGTAGATGTAAAAACTAATAGAGATCCCATGTACCCTTTACTAGGTTTCCTCTAGTGATAACATCTTGCAAAAATATAATGCAGTTCACAAGCAGACACTGACCCTGTCGTAAACCACAGATCCTATCCAGATTTTCCCTGGATTTACTTATAGTTGTATTGGGGTATATGTATATTTAGTTCCATGTAATTTTATTACCTGGTGTAGATTGTGTATCTACCACCACAGTAGTGACACAAAATAGCCCTCTCACCACAAGGATCCCTGGCATTGCCCTTTTAACCACATCTACTACCTTCCCACCCAGTTGCCCTATTCCGGACCAATAACAAACACTAATCTGCTCTCCATAATTTTGCCATTTCAAACATGTTATATAACTAAAATCTGTGCCTAACCTTTTAAAAATGGCTTTCTCCACTCAGCATAAATTATTTGAGATCTATCCAAGTTGTCGTGTATATGAACAGTTCATTCCTTTTTATTGCTGAGTAGTATTCCATGGTATGGATATACCACAGTTTGTTTAACCATTCACCTGCTGAAGGACATCTGGGTTGTTTCCAGTTGGACGCTATTAGAAATAAAGCCACAGTGAACACATGTATACAAGTTTTCATTCCTCTGGGCTAAATGCCCAAGAAGAGTGCAGTAGTCTGGCCATATGGTAATTGCACGTTTAATTTTATAAGAAATTGCCAAACTGTTTGCAAGAGTGTTTGCTATTCTACATTCTCAACAGCAAGGTACGCATGATCCTTTCTGACATAATTTTAACAAGCTAATTGTCTCATCAGAGCAATGGAATTAAGACTGTTTCCTGTTTTCCGAGTTTTTATTCTCAGTCCGCCTGGGTTCAAGTCTTGGCTCTGCCACTTGATAGCTATGTGATTTCAGATAAGTTATTCTTCCACTCAGCCTCAGTTTCTCCATCTGTAGAATGGTAATAATAATACACCTATCTCACAGGCATGCTATGAAGGTATAGTAATAATTATTATTGTTTGAGTTATTATTTATGGTGTAATTAATACAACTGTAAAGAGGTAAAAAGAGGTATATATGAGATTAATGAGAAACACCACCTATTTTATTATGCTACTTTTTACAATGTCTGTGTAAGGAAAATATTCTGAGAATGTCTCTAAGCTGTGATATGATGATGATTTTACACAGAAATCCTTTCAGACTCAAAATTTATTACATTGTTGACCCACAGTGAAATAGTGGCAAAATAACTATGTTTTGAAATGTAGGAAAGTAACAGAGCTAGTTCTCCAAATTATAAAGCACACTTTCATAAGCCTGAGGTATGGAGAAGTTCGATTTTATTGAAAGTTGATTGGATGGGAAATAAGATGGCTCTCGGGAGCAAATGGAAGCAATAAAAGATGGCAAGATGCTGATGGTGCATCGGAAGACCGGTTCCTCCTGCCACCAGTTACTACTTCAAAAGAGAGGCAAAAAGAATAAAGTGTTGACTTTTTAAAGCTTCTATCAAAAAAAATCATTTCATAGGAAATGATAGTGTGTGTGTTTGCCAAAACAGAATACAATGCAAATAGCTATAATGTTTATGTCTTGCTATATAAATACAAATAATTTTATATTTACGAAAATCACCACCCCAATTAACTTTGAAAACGTTTCTACTTTCATCTTTTATTTGAATTTTAAAAATAAACTATTTTTAATTTCCACTTCAATTTGAAGTGTCCTCTGCTTCGGTGGGGGGGGGGGCGGTTGTTATTGTTGTTTGCGGTTTTCCTTATTTTGGTTTGGCTTCCAAGAAAGTTAAGGTATTAATTCTCATATTAGAAGTATGAGAGCACCACTTTTAGAGGACAGCTAAGCTCAATACAACAGGGATCGTGTGTGCTGAAACTTGGCTTACCCAGTTTTCCATTGGCATGCTAGAGGATTTGAGAAAGTTATTAAAGCATAGTTTTAACAGTCTATTAAATTGTGGCACCCATAAAGTGGTAAGCAGATTTTCAGTTTTCTTGTCTTTTTAATTGATTGTTCTATAGAATTTAGCTCCTCCTTGTCTCAATTTAAAGTTCACCAAACATACTTTGCTAGATATTTTTTTTCAATAGGCCATTTGTTGATTTTTTAAAATGCAAGATTACTTCTCTGATTTATTAAAATAACACTCATTTTCATATTAATTCTTTTTCCCAATAGGGTTTAAACAAACTATTTCTTATTATTTCTTTCTTATATTTCACTTACATGTTTTAATTAAGATGTTTTCAACTATAAGTAACAGAAAAATCATCTCTAGATGACTTATAAAAGGAGGTTCTTTATTATTCATATAACACAAAGTTCAAAGCAGGGCAGCCCCTGGTTGGTTATCTTAGTGGCTCCACAATGTCATAAATGCCCATCTTCTCATTTGTTCACTTTGTCATTTTTGATATGTGAACTCATTCCCCTCATGGTCACAAGATGACTGCAATAGTGCCAGGCATAACATTTTCAGAAACCAATGTCAAAAGCCAGAAAAGGAACATTTCTCTAGTGTTTTTTTTTTTTTATCCAGGATGAGAAACTTTTCTAGAAGACCTCTTCTCTGTCTCATTGGCCATAAATGGGTTACCATGACCAAAACCAAACCAATCCCTTGGTCCCAGACAATGCTATCAAAATGACAAGCTTAGGTAATGATGAAAGAGGGATGGAGAACATCAGACTAGAGAAAAGCCGCCAAAAAAAACCAAACAAACAAACAAACAAATAAAAACCACTCATGTCTAACACATTATTAAGGGCTTGAAAGCCAAAAAAACTTGGGTGAGCTTTATGACTATATAAACTAAACCTCTGAGCTTTGGTGGGTTTTTTTTTTTAAACCCACCGAATTGCCTTCTTTTTATCTTTTTTTTAACCCATCCAATTCCCTTCTTTGAAATTAATATATAAATAAGACACCTAGCTCATCAGAGAGATACAATATTTGTTAATCTCCTCCTTTCCCTGCAAATGTGCAAAATAAAAACAAATTAACAGATAAGGCTAAATAATATGAATTTTAGAGCTTGAATAGCCTAGATTTCAAACTTGGCAAGGAACTCCTAACATGATTTTGAAGAAACTACAGCAATGACAATGCTTTAGTGTAAAGAATTTTAATTTTGTTATTTAAAATCACTTATAAAAGTTGCACCACCTGTTTAAAAAAAGTAGGTGCATGCAATATATTTGCAGAACAAGAGACAGACAGTTTCTTAAACCCTGTAATTTTTGTCACCATTTATTCATTTTATTTACAACAGATTCACATAACGTTTATACAGTATGCTAGATATCATTCTAGATGCTGGGAGTTAAAACAAAAACGGAGAGGCAAAGTTCCCTGCCTTCTGCAAATCACCTTCAAATTCTTGCTTATACCAATGAGTATTGATTTCATTTAAAAGTTTCAAACTAACGCCTTATCCCTGAAACTCAACTGTTTCATTACACTCATTTTTCCTATGTACCAAATACCAAAATAAAACAAAATTCCAACTCTTTTAGTTGCCTTCCTCCACTTTATCACTAGATGGCGCCCAACGAATCTATTTCCTTACAATTGACTGGGAAAACAACTAAACCAGCAACTCTTCAGTGTAAAACGGACAAGGTCTCTGCTGACTGTTTAGTTTCTATTTTATTTACCTGTTATTTGGGCAAAGATGCACAGATGTTTTTCCTTATCACTTGGCACTCACAGTAAATTTTAAAAATAGTCTTTTGAGGTCCACTACAATTTTGTAAAGCCCTTTCCTTCACAGTAAGTCATTTCTATTCCTTTATCTTATACAACAGTAATTATTTATTTTGCCCTTTTCTTATTGAGACATACACTGCTCTGCTTCTTTAGAAACACTTGGGTCATGCTATTCTCTCGAGAATTAGAGTTACCAAATGTCATTCCTGTATTCCCTGCCTAACAGTCTGCCACGACTTTCTTCAAAGTATATCCTGGAAAATTCCCCACTGCACTTCTGCCTTCCAGCTATTTTGGAGTTTTTACAACATTTATAACTTTTTTAGGTGTTTATGCCATGATAAAATCTAGGGAACCAAAATATGTATGTTTGCTATCATGAAAAATGATTATCATTTCCCAAGCCCTGTCTAGGGAAGGGAAGAAAAAAAACCAACTCACTGGAAAGAGAAATTAATTTGGCTGTAAATCAAATTCCAACCAAAGAATTACGAAACCTTTTTTTTTTTTCCTCCTCTGTATTCTCTACTAAAACTTGGGGAAACTCCTCTGTCCAAATAATTAGTCAAGGAGTAACTGATGATTTATTGAAATTATGTTTGTAGGTATAATTTTAAAACATGTGCATTGGTGTGTGAATGCATGTATATTTACACACACACACACACACACACGCACACACAATCTTTCTCTTTGTCACCTCCAGCCAGTGTCACAGTCACTCAACTATAGGAACAGAGCTCTTCATGGGACCTCACTTTACACACTTGAATCAGGGTCTTGGATCCATTTTCCTAACCGGTCGTTTTTCTTGCCTAAGGATTATGCCCTTAGCTGAAAGTTCACCATTTTCCTCTTGTATATGGACCATAATTAAGGATGCTTTTCACAGACAAAATCTTCCTTGGACCCAGATGTTGTTCCTCCTGCTTCTTTTTTTTTTTTAATAATTATTTATTTTATTTATTTTGGCTGTGCCAGGTCTTACTTGCGGCACGCGGGATCTTTATTGAGGCATGTGGACTCTTAGTTGTGGCATGCATGCAGGATCTAGTTCCCCAACCAAGGATCGAACTCAGGCCCCCTGCATTGAGAGCGCAGAGTGTTACCCACTGGACCACAAGGGAAGTCCCCCTCCTGGTCCTTCTAAATTGCATGGTCTTGCATGCCTGAGGTGGAGGTAGCGTTTCATACCCATTTATTTTACAAACTCAATGTGCCCAACATTTTTGCTCTTTATTTATGTTATCCATAACATCTCCTGGAGACTGAGGAACTGGCTTGTACTCAGGTTTTGAAATTGTTCGTTTGGTTTCTTCATCTCCATTTATTGTAGAAGGTATGAGGTGACCAGGGAGGTGACGGCAATGTTCAATTAAGACACACCCTTTAGGTCCATCCACCTCACTACAAGTCTGTCATACAGTGTGAAGTAAGTCAGAAAGAGAAAAACAAATACCATATGCTAACACATATATATGGAATTTAAGAAAAAAAATTGTCATGAAGAACCTAGGGGTAAGACAGGAATAAAGACACAGACCTACTAGAGAATGGACTTGAGGATATGGGGAGCAGGAAGGGTAAGCTGTGACAAAGTGAGAGAGAGGCATGGACATATATACACTACCAAACGTAAAACAGATAGCTAGTGGGAAGCAGCCGCATAGCACAGGGAGATCAGCTCGGTGCTTTGTGACCACCTAGAGGGGTGGGATAGGGAGGGGGGGAGGGAGGGAGATGCAAGAGGGAAGAGATATGGGAACATATGTATAACTGATTCACTTTGTTATAAAGCAGAAACTAACACACCATTGTAAAGCAATTATACTCCAATAAAGATGTTTAAAAAAAAAAGAATGAATAAATAAAACAACACAAACCTAAAAAAAAAACCCACACCCTTTAGAAATGGAGGTGTAAAGCTTTTCTATGGAGAAAACACAATGGATTCTGCCACCTTATGTCTTTTCCCCTAATCAATTAGAAGGAGGAAATGCCCCTGACTACAAATGGAAAATTTAGAATCAAACAATCAAGGGCCTGTTTTTATTCATAAAATTTAAAAGATTGTAGAAACTCCTAGTTGGAAGACACACAGAGTCATGTATAGATTGGTTATCAACCCTGGCTGTGCAAGAGGATCCCTAGGGAGTTACACATTTCGAGCTCCACCTCAAATTACTGACTCATAATTTCCAGAGGTGGGCCCAGGAATTTGTACTTTTCAAAGCAATCTTTTATTTAACTGCAGGCAATCTGACCCTAGTTCATGGATTGGCATTCAAGAAAGGTAAGTCTGGACTCCTGACTTACTACCCCTGGCAAGTCTGCATCTTTGTTTTGCTCTCACAAAGCAAAGCATATGGCTATGGTGGCTAAGTGGTCCTCTGGTGCACAGGGAAGGAATGAGAAAATGTTCAGTGTCGAGCACTATGTTGGAAATGCTCGTGAGCATGGCTCCAGGAGCCAGACATCTTGTACTTATGATTCCTCCTCGGCCCCTTATTAACTGTGTGACCTTGGGCAAACAACTTAATTTTGTCTGTCTCAGTTTCCTTATCTGTAAAATGGAGATAATAGTAATAACCTCCTCCCAGTTTTGTTACAAGGACTGAATAAGTGGATGCATGTAAAGCATTTAGCATAGTGCATGGCACTGAGTACAGACAGTCCCTGACTTAACAATGGTTCAGCTTACAATTTTTTGATTTAGATGGTGTGAAAGCGATATGCATTCAACAGAAACTGTACTTTGAATTCTGATCTTTTCCCAGGCTAGTGATAATGCAGTATGATACTCTTGTGATGCTGGGCAGTGGCAGCAAGCCGTAGTTCCCAGTCAGCTCTGCGATCAAGAGGGTAAATAACTGATACACTTAAAACCATTCTGCATCCATACGACCATTTCATTTTTCATTCTCAGTACACTATTCAATAAATTACATGAGATATTCAACACTTCATTATAAAATAGACTTTGTGTTAGATGATTTTGCCCAAGTGTGGGCTAATGTAAGTGTTCTGAGCACATTTATGGTAGGCTAGGCTGAGCTTTGATGTTTGGTAAGTTAGTTGTATTAAATTCATTTTGACTTAATGATATTTTCAACTTACGATGGGTTCCTTGGGTCATAACCCCATTGTAAGTCAAGGAAGATCTGTATATAAGCAAAAAATGATATTCTTGTTCTGATTGTTATTTACTACTCAGGAAAAAACAAACTTGTGAAAAAGATATTATTATCCTAATTTAAGAAAAGAAAACTGAGGCTCATACAAATTAAATATCATGTCCAAGTTAAACAGAGCTGGAAAGTGTTAGAACTGAAATTCAAATCCAGACCTGCTGACATCAAGCCCATACTCCTTACACCATAAGAAGCTACTTGAACACCTCAACTGATGGCTGAAACTACTACTTCCAAAGGCAAGAATTTTTTCATGGCATACTTCCGACAGATAATAGTAATAGTCTGATGCTGGTTTATAAAGCGACTGTTGAAAGACCATTTGTTGAATCCTTACAAATGCCAGTTATTACATGTAGCACTTCAGATAACACTGTTGACTGATTTGATCATTATGACAACCCTGCAGATTAGTTGTTATGTTCCCTATTTATCAGACAAGGAAATTGAGGCTCAGCATGGTTAAATATGTTGCCAAACTTATACAATTAGTATGTGGTGGAACAGGTATTTGAACCCCTGACTTTCCAACTCCATCATTTGTGTACTTAGCCACTTTCTTGAGCCTCTGTTCACTGCTTCTGGTTTTTCTTAAGATGCTAATGAATTAAACACTTAGCTCTCTAGGTCAAGTTAACATTTCGGTTATTTGGAAAAAGAAATGAAGTCATTATTTCCTAGGTTAAAATCCAAATTCCTTCAACACATCCAGACAGTGGACATGACCTCATTTTGAAGACTTTTCGCCACCGAAGTCACTCCTCTCTGAATATGCAATTGACGTGTTGGTCACGCAAACTGTGATGTGCTGAACTGTACCAGAGAGAGAGAGAGAGGGGACACCAAGCAGAGTCAGAGGCCCACTCCGACTTCCGCCCACAGGCAATAAGTGCTTCTAAATAGGTCCACATAGATGATTCATTGTCATATTAGTATTGTAGCCTCTTTTCTGTTTTAAAAGATAACATTATAAAGGAGGCTTTTTTAAAATTTGTTTTTCAATTATTTCTACCTTTGTGGTTTAAAGATAGCCTGGGGTAAACCAAAAAATTAATATTTGAAATTTTTGTGCTAATTTCTTCACAAGCAATTTTTTGTTCAAACTTAGGTTTCAGACCAAAATGTATAATCTTTTAAAAGAGGGGATACATTTTCCATCCAGATGGGATATTGTTAATCAAAGACTATTTGGGTATATTGGTAGTTATGTGATGGATCAGAAACCTGTTCTCACTCTTACTTGATATCCACCTGTACAGAGAAATGATGCAATAACCAACTAATATGAATCCTACCATTTCAGGTTTAATTTTGAGCTCCCTTTACTTCTTGAGGATAAATAAGCTTAATGTCCATATTTCATGGTTTTTTGCTTCTACAGGGTAAGTGGTTGCTGCCCAGAGTTTCCCTGAGACCATGTGAATTCTCTTAATTAAAAATGTTTGTGTTTTAGATTATGGAAAAAAAAGCCTCTTTAATAGGCATAATAATGTAGTCTTCCTTTTAAAAGTTTTAGCTTCTTTAATTTTAAATCATATGGAGTTGACTCAAGTCTCTAGAAATTGTCACATTATTAATGATGAAGAAAGACTTCATAGCTGAAAACAAATGCGGTCATCTTTGGAAACTGGTGAGATGTTTGAAGAAAAAAAAAAAAAAGACACTGGTATGGATCTAGAAATCATTCAGATTCTTTCTCATGGTCCTATTTCAAGAAGACCAGAGGGTTGGATGCAGGGAACCAATCTGTCTTGGTTACTTTTTCATGAGAATTTCCACTGATCAGTGAGAAAAATGTGTCCAGTAATATGAGCAATGAAAAACAACATAGTTAGTGGAACTGTTGTTTAGTCTCCATGCCTTATCTTGACCAGCTTCAAAATATCATTGCATAATAAACTCTAAATTACTCATAGAAAATCTCCACAATTTCTAGAACTTGCTTGGGAATTAAGGATTAGTAGCCCAGATTCTGACATTGATCTTTCTGTTTCTTGGACGTTTAAATTTAAAGTTTGTTTTAGATTTGTTTAAAAAGTATTTTTGTAGTAGAAACTCTTTCTGTTTCTTGGACATTTAAATTTAAAGTTTGTTTTAGATTTGTTTAAAAAGTATTTTTGTAGTAGAAACACTTTGGTCATTTCCTAACCTACTGGTGAACTTTTGAGTTACCACCTCCATATCTAGTCCTTCAAATTTTCTCTCCATCAGCACCCAGATATTCCTTTAAGGAATTCAATCGATTTCTAACTTGTACCTTTGACCCAACTCACCCCCATCATCAGAGTGGTTATTTCAGGGAAAACACACGTGACTCAACAAGAGCCAGTGAGAGAGTGAATCCTATGGCTTGGGTGGGGACCACAGGCTACTCTAAAGCAAAGAGAGATGAGGTCCTGAGGGAGAGCCAATAGCTTCTGGGAGGCACAATGTGGCCTAAAGCCAAAACCAACACTTCAGGAAAGAGAAACAGAAATTGGAAAAATGCTGATATGTGTTAAGGCTTTGGACCAAGCTTGATCCTCAGTTTTGTGATCCATTAAATTTATTTTATTATTTAAATCCCCTTTAATCACATTTTCAACAGCTTGTAGATAACTTTTCTGAGCCTCAGTCTTTTTGGTTGTTGTTCTTTTTAATCAGTAAAGGAATGTTAATATTACCCATCTCATCAGGTATTTGTGATGATTGAATCAGATAACATCCGTAAAGCATGTCGTATGTGCTGAGTATTCAGGAACTATTTAATCCTGCTTCCTTTCTTTTCCTCTCAACTCACAAACTTCTGGGTACTGATGTGTCAGATCACTGAATGCTCCATCGACCCAGGGTGTTTTCAGAGAAGGGAGTGGTGTGGGATAAGGAGTGAAGTCATTACCAAGGCCACAGTTCCCAATGCCTCTCCTTAGACCTGACCTTACCCTACTGTCTTTCCCAGGTAGCATTAGCGGTCAGCCAGGTTGATGTATGTCTGGTAGAAAAACACTGACAGCTCCTCAAGGTAAGTGGTAAAACAAGTAGCTAGACAAACCGGATTTTTCTAAGAAGGACATCACAGAGGGGCAACATTTAAACACCAATGGATATTCTGTTTTTCTGGGATATCAAACTTATTCAAGACAATACATTTCTAATGCAGATATTTAAAGATGGCTCTTAAAATTTTAGGAAGCTAGTGATTAAAAAGATGCCCAGGGCTTCCCTGGTGGCGCAGTGGTTGAGAGTCCGTCTGCCGATGCAGGGGACGCAGGTTCGTGCCCCGGTCCGGGAAGATCCCACATGCTGCGGAGCGGCTGGGCCCGTGAGCCATGGCCGCTGAGCCTGCGCGTCCAGAGCCTGTGCTCCGCAGTGGGAGAGGCCACAACAGTGAGAGGTCCGCGTACCGCAAAAAAAAAAAAAAAAAAAAAAAAGATGCCCAGTCTAAGCTATGTCAAACAATTACACTTAACTGTGAGGTAATTTTTTCATTCATTACACAATTTTGGAACAGGAAGAGATGAGCTCACTCAAATTCTTGTTTGATAAGAGGAGAGACAGAGGCCTAGAGTGGCGAGTAGTGAGGTGACTTGCCCAAGCCCTGCAACCAGCTGAAAGCAGAGCCAGGTCTGCCAATGCCCAGTTAATGCTCTTTAAACAGATTGTGCTCCGCAACCCCCCGGCCTCTGCTTAGCAGACTCCACTTCACTTTCCCTTACAAACCAAGTGTCTGGCAGACACATAAACACCCATTGGGTCTAACAAGCATAGCCAGTTTTCCCAAAGGTGGCACAATTGCCGTCTGTGAGTCAGCATTGAGTCTCACGGACACATTTCCCTGCTGCCGCGCATGGACCAAGCAACTCACGTAGCAGGGCACGTCTGATGTCTCGTACAGGGTTGGTTTCACAACCTCGGCACCACTCACATTTTGGCTGGATAATTCTTTGTTTAAGCAGCAGAGGGTGAAGTAGGGAGAAGCGAGGGTGCATTGTAGGATGTTTAGCAGCATCCTTCTAACCTGCTAGATGCCAGTAGCATCGTTTCAGTTTCAAAAGCTAAAAATGTCTCCAGATATTGTCAAATGTGCCAGGCAAGGGAATGCAAAATCAATCCACTGACAGCCACTGCTATAGAGATGAGCCTTTTTGCACTGGGCTGTCCTGAAAATATTTTCCCTCGCAGTGCAGTTCTCAATGCAGGGAGGGGAAAGATTGGACATAAGATGTGATGTATGCTTGGGATTTGGAGTACCTCTCTTCAGGCAAATCAAAAAATTGCCAGTTCTACAGAACAGACTCTAATTCTTTACCTAATAGGTATTTAGGGTTGAGAGTGAAAACCAAACCTAAAAGGGTCTGATACCTTGTTACTATCACAAGAATAAGAAATTATACATTAAATAAGAAAAAAAATAACTGGGAAGATAACTCCTATAATACAAGGGGATAACCAAAGGGAGTCTATGGAAAATAAGGGATTGAAAACTCACACATACTAGGTCCCCTTCAAATTCCTGGGCTTTCCTTTTTCTTGGATGTCCTTACAGAAGGAGCATACAATGTTTTCTCTCCTGACAACGTTTGCCAAACTCCTCAGCGCCATGGGTGCGGAACTCTTAAGGCGGAAGCTGGATGAAATGACAGAAGAGAAAAAGGATAACAGTGAGATGTAGAAATATGGAAAAAAAAAAACATGAGAGGAAGCAGAAGAAAAAAAAATAAAAATGAAAAGGGAGTAGGTATAAAGAAGAACTTGCCAGAGAATTCTAGCCCCAGTCCTAAACAAAATGTATTTTTTTAAATTAGACTTTCTCAGCATGGATTCTTTTGGGGGGAACTAATGTAAAATATTTCTCTTTCAGAAAGTCTTGCATCAAAACAGCAATTGTGTTGCTGTCATTTAGAATACTTACCTATGTCAAATTCACATTATTAAATCTGATAGAACAAGAAATAATACCAAATACTGTATCAATCCTATATAATCAGTCCTTCTGAATATCATAATATGCTGCTGCTATTCCAAGCTGTCCTTGGAGATAGCTGCAGCCCAGCAATATACAAAAGGTTTCTCTTCAGCCTTTGTAATTGTCTAGGACAACACATTCTTACATTTTTAATCATCTAAAGCTTTTCAGATACACCAGCGTGCGCCTTCAATAGGACAATAAATGAGAACCAAGATTTCTAAGAGCCTTATGTTTCTTTCTTCTTGTGGTTGATAACATGCTGTGTCTGCCTTGTACTGGATACAGATGTGGAGCAGATAGCATAAATAGGGGAAAATAAGAAGGATATGCATGCGAGGGCCAGATTCATCTGAGAGTGAAAATAATTTCCTCAAACCAGGAAGCCTCTTTCTTAAAAAAAAAAAAAAAAAGAAAAGAAAAGAAAAAAGAGGGTATCCATTCATTTTAAGTGCTGAGATAAGACAATTTAGAATGATTTTCACCTTGGCACAAAAATCTTCAGCAGAAACAGCACTCTTAGAAGAGAACTGAACGGCAACTCTTAGTAGGGACAGAAAGGAGCAGAGGTACATACAAAAAAGTGTAACCCTTCCAACCCCCAAAATTCTCTAGAATTATAAATCGGATTATGAATATGCCCCTCCATTGGGGGAGATACAGCATTAGTGATGTCACGTTACTTTAAAAGAAAGCTCTTGGTTCAGCTTTTCTACATAAATAATGAAGTAATTACATTTCCTGCAAGTAAAGAAGTATCTCAGTGGTCCCCAAACCCAACTGGCAACTACAATCAGTTTGATCCTTCCCTATACATCCTGACTCAACAGTTCTGGGGTGAGGTATGGAACTCTACTTCTCACAACCTCCTTAGATTATTCTGATGCTTTGTCAGGCTCAGAACCCACAGGAGAATTCAAGTTAAGGGAAAGTTTTTAAAACACCCTTGTATTTTTTAGCACTATTGAATATATTAAAAATGTATCAATTTCCAAATATGTCACTAAATTTCATTCATTGCAAGGCCTTATGTGCCATTGACCTTTAGAGGTCATACAGCATTTTGTTGAGCTGATGAAAAATGTTGACCTCTACTCCAGAAAAACACACATGCCTAGAAAGGTAAAAAATTTATATGCAATTTTAGGGTGTCTATAGATTGCTTAAATCCATCTAGGGAGAAGAATGCCTGTTTGAATGCTTGCACTTGTGGTTTGTGAGAGTTAATAGTTCAGTAACTCCCCCTCAAGTTATAGCACTTAATGAGAGCCTGTGTGTTTCTTGAAAGAAAGGTGCTACACTTAAGGGACCAGGTTTAAGAAACAACGAGGAAAGCCACAGGCAGTAATGCACATACTACAAGAGCCTCTTAAGTGGTCCCTCTGCCTCCAGTCTTTTCCCCTCCAATCCATTCTCCACAACTCAGCCAGAGGAACAGTTCCAAAGTGAGCTTGACTATAAGCTGCCCATGTATAAAACACCTCAAGGTCATCCTTCTGCCTTAGGGTACCACCCTAGGTTACTTGCTGTAGTAGTGAAGGGTGAGGTACCACCTTCAATTCTTTTCATTGCCTTGCCCTTCAGCATCACTAGATGCTTGCTATTTATTTATAAATGTTTTATTTTTTTAAACATCTTTATTGGAGTATAATTGCTGTACAGTGTTGTGTCAGTTTCTGCTGTAGAACAAAGTGAATCAGCTATATGCATACATATATCCACATATCCCCTCCCTCCTGGGTCTCTCTCCCACCCTCCCTATCCCACCCCCCTAGGTGGTCGAAAAGCACCAAGCTGATCTCCCTGTGCCATGCAGCTGCTTCCCACTAGCTATCTATTTTACATTTGGTAATGCATATACGTCCATGCCACTCTCTCATCTTTATTCCTGTCCTGTCCCTAGGTTTTTCAGAACCTTTTTTTTGTCCTTTAGATTCCATATATATGTGTTAGCATATGGTATTTGTTTTTCTCGTTCTGACTTACTTCACTCTGTATGACAGACTGTAGGTCCAGCCACCTCACTAAGAACAACTCAATTTTGTTTCTTTTTATGGCTGAGTAATATTCCATTGTATATATGTGTCACATCTTTTTTATCCACTCATCTGTTGATGGACACTTAGATTGCTTCCATGTCCTGGTTATTGTAAATAGAGTTGCAATGAACATTGTGGTACACAACTCTTTTTGAATTATGGTTTTCTCAGGGTATATGCCCAGTAGTGGGATTGCTGGGTCATATGGTAGTTCTCTTTTTAGTTTTTTAAGGAACCTCCATACTCTTTTCCATAGTGGCTGGATCAATGTACATTCCCACCAACAGTGCAAGAGGGTTCCCTTTTCTCTACACCCTCTCCAGCATTTATTGTTTGCAGATTTTTTTGATGATGGCCATTCTGACTGGTGTGAGGTGATACATTATTGTAGTTTTGATTTGCATTTCTCTAATGATTAGTGATGTTGAGCATCCTTTCCTGTGTTTGTTGGCAATCTATATCTTCTTTGAAGAAATATCTATTTAGGTCTTCTTCCCATTTTTGGATTGGGTTGTTTTTTTGATATTGAGCTGCATGAGCTGCTTGTAAATTTCAGAGATTAATCCTTTGTCAGTTGCTTCATTTGCAAATATTTTCTCCCATTCTGAGGGTTGTTTTCTCTCTTGTTTATGGTTTCCTTTGCTGTGCAAAAGCTTTTAAGTTTCATTAGGTCCCATTTGTTTATGTTCATTTCCATTTCTCTAGGAGGTGGGTCAAAAAGGATTTTGCTATGATTTATGTCATAGAATGTTCTGCCTATGCTTTCCTCTAAGCGTTTTATAGTGTCTGACCTTACATTTAGGTCTTTAATCCATTTTGAGTTTATTTTAGTGTATGGCATTAGGAAGTGTTCTAATTTCATTCTTTTACATGTAGCTGTACAGTTTTCCCAGCACCACTTATTGAAGAGCCTGTCTTTACTCCATTGCATATTCTTGCCTCCTTTATCAAAAATAAGGTGACCATATGTGCATGGGTTTATTTCTGGGCTTTCTATCCTGTTCCATTGATCTATATTTCTGTTTTTGTGCCAGTACCATACTGTCTTGATTACTGTAGCTTTGTAGTATAGTCTGAAGTCAGGGAGCCTCATTCCTCCAGCTCCATTTTTCTTTCTTAAGATTGGTTTGGCTATTCGTGGTCTTTTGTGTTTCCATACAAATTGTGGAATTTTTTGTTCTAGTTCTGTGAAAAATGCCATTGGTAGTTTGATAGGGATTGCACTGAAACTGTAGATTGCTTTGGGTAGTATAGTCACTTTCACAATGTTGCTTCTTCCAATCCAAGAACATGGTATACCTCTCCATCTGTTTGTATCATCTTTAATTTCTTTCATCAGTGTCTTATAGTTTTCTGCATACAGGTCTTTTGTCTCCTTAGTAGTTTTTTTCCTAGGTATTCTATTATTTTTGTTGCAACGGTAAATGGGAGTGTTTCATTAATTTCTCCTTCAGATTTTTCATCATTAGTGTATAGGAATGCCAGAGATTTCTGTGCATTAATTTTGTATCCTGCTACTTTACCAAATTCATTGATTAGGTCTAGTAGTTTTCTGGTAGCATCTTTAGGAATCTCTAGGTATAGATCATGTCATATGCAAACAGTGTCTAGGTATAGATCATGTCATATGCAAACAGTGACAGCTTTACTTCTTCTTTTCTGATTTGGATACATCATTAGTGTATAGGAATGCCAGAGATTTCTGTGCATTAATTTTGTATCCTGCTACTTTACCAAATTCATTGATTAGGTCTAGTAGTTTTCTGGTAGCATCTTTAGGAATCTCTAGGTATAGATCATGTCATATGCAAACAGTGTCTAGGTATAGATCATGTCATATGCAAACAGTGACAGCTTTACTTCTTCTTTTCTGATTTGGATTTCTTTTATTTCTTTTTCTTCTCTGATTGCTGTGGCTAAAACTTCCAAAACTATGTTGAATAATAGTGGTGAGAGTTGACAACCTTATCTTGTTCCTGATCTTAGAGGAAATGGTTTTAGTTTTTCACCTTGAGAACTATGTTGGCTGTGGGTTTGTCACATATGGCCTTTATTATGTTGAGGTAAGTTCCCTCTATGCCTACTTTCTGGAGGGTTTTTATCATAAATGGGTGTTGAATTTTGTCAAAAGCTTTTTCTGCATCTACTGAGATGATCATATGGTTTTTCTCCTTCAATTCATTAATATGGTTTATCACATTGATTGATTTGCATATATTGAAGAATCCTTGCATTCCTGGGATAAACCCCACTTGATCATGGTGTATCAACCTTTTTGATGTGCCATTGCATTCTGTTTGCCAGTATTTTATTGAGGATTTTTGCATCTATGTTCATCAGAGCATCATTAGAGGCTTTTAAAAATACTGATGCATTGGATACCACCCCTCAACCAGTTACTTTAAAATCTCTGAGGGAAAAGATGAGAAAATCAAAGGGGGTGGGGGTTCTAGCATTAAAAAAGAGAAGGGAAGCAGATGAAAGAGGAGGGGAGGAAAGCAACTCCTGAGGAGATTCAGTTGTACAATGAGTCAGGACTGAACTGCTCCCAGTCCAGGACCCACCATGCTACATCTGGCCTCTAGGCTTTCTATGTGTTCTTCCTTCTGCTTACAACAGTTTTCTCTTTGTTTCTTTACTAAGCTAACCCTACCCTTCCTTATTTCTGAAATCAAAATTCCCAGGGCTGGATTTCTTTTCCCTAATATGTGCCGTCAGTGGCTCTTCTTTATCTGACTACATCATAAGCAGTTTAAAAGTAGTAGGGAGGTTTGGTGTTTTGTTTTGTTTTTATTTGTTTCCAGTTCTAGAACCAGAGCCTAGTACTAAATCTAACACACAACATAGCCACTTATAAGTATTTGATGAATAAGAAAAAATTCAGGATCCACATATTAGTATATTCAGATTACGCCACAGTTTAATGGTTCGTTACTTGGAAGGGCATGTGATACCTCAACATGGATACTTGATGGTGTAGAAGAGAATTTTTCTGTTTGCTCTGATCTCTCTTAGAAGATAGTAGCCAGAAAGGGAGATTAAACATATCTCAGTTTGTTGTTCAAGCTCTTCCTTTTTAAAATTATCCTTCTAAGACTGCTTCCTGGCATCTAAAGGAAGTTGGAAATACTGTAGTTTATCATCCAATAAATATTAGTTATTTAAGTGACTGAATGAGTGAACAAGTTTCAGTTTGTGAAACTTGGGTCTACAGGCCTATAGCTTATGAACCTGCAATGTGTGAAAAGCATAGCTCTCAAGTACATTTGGTCTGAAGTTTCTCTACAAAGACAACCTGATACTTGTTATGGTAGGTAATTTTGTAATAACAGTATCACTTTGGACATTTTTCTTAGAATAGACAATAGAGAACGTTTTTTGAGCACTCTCTATATGTCACTTACTTTTCCAAGGACTTCAGATGTATTAACTGATTAATTCTTTTTTTTTTAAATGAAGTATAGTTGGTTTACAAAATTGTATTAGTTTCAGGTGTACAGCATAGTGGGCTTTTTTTTTTTTCTTTTTCAGGTTATAATCCATTATAGGTTATTACAAGATACTGGGTAAAATTCCCTGTGCTATACACCTCATTAATTTTTTACAACCTTAAAAAGAAGTTTCCATTATGATCCCCATTTTACAGATAAGGAAACTTAAGCACAAAGAGGTTGTTTAACTTCCCTAGAATTATATAGCTATTAAACAGAAGAGTCAAAAGTCAAATTCTAGCATCCTGGCTCCAGAGCCCATGTTTTTAGCCACTTCACTAGACTACCATTTAAAAGACAGCAGCAAGACTACAACACTATTTATTTTATGAAATGTGTATTCCATCAGAATCCATACCTGCAATTGGATTTCAAATTTTTAGGGAGGAAACTAAACTTTTCTCCTCTGTGGCCTGGCTAAATAGAGGGCTGGCTAAGTTTTTTGCTAGAGAGAATTTATCAATATGCATCTTTTCATAGGCTTTAAAATCTATAATAAAAGCCCATGTTTCTATGGCCTTATTCTTTTTAGGTCAGGGAATACTTTTTGTCATTCATTACAAAATGTTTCTCTTCCTTCCCAAATAGAGAGACAGCAAGAAAAAGAAGTTAAAAAAAAAAGATAAAAGAATGGAATGTATAAAAATTGGAGAACAGAGATCTAAACATAATGCCCCCCCTAATTTTTTAAATTATAATTTTAATGTTATAATATTTTTGAGACCCTATGTACCAGTTAATGTGCTAGGTGCTGGTAATCTGTGAACACACCTGATCAGGTCACTTGCTAATTAATAAGTAAAGATATCACAGAGATAATTTCAGATAGTGGTAAGTGCTATGAAGAAAATAAAACAAGGTGTTTTGGTAGAGAGTGAGTAGATGGTGGGGTTATTTTCATTAATAATACGTGACCCCAAAAAATGTAGGATGTAAAATTAATCATTTGGAACTGAGATTAGTTAAGGGTTTTGGTTACAAAAGAAAGCATATTTCACTCTCTGAGTTGTCTTTAAGTTTTACCTGAAACTAAATTTCCATCAAACTTTAAAATTCTCTTTTTGGCTTTTCATATTTTGTACCTGTAATATAAAAATGTCAATCAGTCTATTTTTTTCCCTTCCAAATGATGTCAGACCTGCAATTTGGGGAAATTTTATCTCTGTGATGTTTTCTATCAGTCGGTGAATTTTTCATGGAAATGTTTTTGAATAGTGGTATTCCCAACCTCATCAATTTAACTGAAAGACTAAGAATAATTAATTGGAAGTAAAATAAGAGAATGGGTATTTTTGTGTAGATATTGCTTAATTTTACTTATAAGTCTGAACTAATTCTTGAATATCACTGTCATCCTAACAGAAAATAAAAAATGAAGATGAAACTAGTGATGTTTTAATAACTCACAAATTTACAGCTTGTATGATTAAAATATGAAAGAGTAAATTTGCACATTTCCATAGTTCAATTAAAAGTTTTTAACTATTACAGAGTTTAAACTTGAAAAACTGAAAATAAGTTCACTGTGATTTTTCTTATCTTCAGTTGTTTTCTATCGCTATTTCCTCCAACCATGTTTCAAATCAAAACTACACCTTGGTTAAACATTTGCCACTTGAGTCACTCCTTAAAATAGAATTTCTTTCCTGGGTTGTCTATGAATGGGATTAGGCATTTTGGCTACATACAAACCCAAAGGTTTCACGTTGGTCCCTTTTGAAAGATGTAGTATTATACACACTCCCTGTCTTTAAAATAATCATGGCCAAAACAGAAACAACAGCCTTCACCATGCCACATCAGGAATTGTTCTCTATGGTTCAGTAATTACAGTATGTATTTTGTGAGACAGCCCTTGAAAATGGCTCAGAATGCTTCCATTTTTCCTTTGGACTGCAATATATTGTTGGTAATAAAATCTATGAGTTCTGCCAAACACAAAATTGCAAATTGAGACTGTACAGGGACTGCCAATCCAATCTGTCACTGTTTATAGTTACCATCGTTAGTTTTAGGCTACAACTAAGGCTGAGCCTCTATATTAGGCTTCTGACAGGCTGAATACATATTTGCTTGGTAATTACACTGAAGGATGTATAGCACTCATGTGGTATTTTTACTGAATGTGTATTGCTAATAAATAGAGATGACTGAAATTGTGTAACATCTGACATACCAAAGGTCTACATAACAGCACCTTTACAAGGTTTCTGTTTTGGAGATTAACTAGTATTACTTACTGAGAATTCAAGGTTGTTAAGTATAACAACAAAAATGAACATTTATCCAGTAATTTGCAATTTAGAGTGTTTTCCTTCCCACCTAATTATTGGACTCTCACATTAATACTTTGAGATCGGCACAAATAATTCAGTGCCCAGTCGGGAAGACAGAAAAGCCATGACTTGGATCCAAGAACATGGACTTCAAGTTAGAATATGCCGAGGCCAAGGTGTTTACCTCAGTGTTCAAAGTTCAGAAGTGTATATTACCTTAAGGCCTTTCTAGAAGTGAAAATCAGTAAAGTTAAGTGTAGAGACCAATGCTGACCTAAAACAAATAGATTGTCAGTTATTATCCAGCAAAACTGGGTTCATGTGGGATCAGCAAAGAATTATATTTCAGGGTCTGCAATAATGGTGAGCCACGTGCAAGTCCTTGCAAGTCAAGGGGAGAACTCTTTTCATAGAGAGAAAAAGGAAGTTGGGAGGGCTGTAGTAAACAAAGAGGCCATGGGTTTTCATTGGCTAAGTCCTTGCCAGGAAAGAGGAGACTTTCTTCTTCCAGTTGAGCTCTGCTATTGCTACGTAAGAGCTCCCCCTTCTGGTCATTCCACTCTATTTATCTGAGATTTCTATTCATTAATTTTCTACACCAATGTGTTATATGCTGGCAAGGAGCTCTGAATAGTAGGTTTTAAAGTTTGGCTTATCATCTATTTTAAAAAGAAAGAAAAAGAGAGAGGGGGAATGGAAGGAGGGGAGAAAGAGAGAGGGAGGAAGGGAGGAGAGAGGGAGAAAGGAAGAAAGAAAGAAAAAGGGAAAAAAAGAAAGAACACTTTATTGCCTGTGTAACATATAATTGTTCCACACACTGAGCATTTCGCGTTCTAAAGGGCATGATCTTATTTTCAAGACTTCTAGTGAGTTCTCAGTACGGTTTCCAACCCCTCCCTGACTCTAAACTCTCTGTGCTCCAGTTTTTCCACCTATAAAACTATACAGGCACACATACACACACATGCAATACACTTCAATATTATTAAAAGGATCAGCTGAGAGCAGCCATTAAAAGGGGGACCTCTTTCCGTCTTTTTGTTTTCCTTTTTGATGTGTGCATTTTAAGACTATTCAAACTGAAATATATCTGTGCACTGTTTCAGTAACAGGGACCTGATCACAGAATTACACTGAATTAGGAAAAACAGATTTTGACACTGCTCTGCCCAAAACCACTGTCCTCCTGCTGCATGTCTCCCAGACCAGCAGGAGTTCTCTACATCAGGGGCCAACTGGATGAATGCCAAATACTCTACAGAGTAATCCTGCCCCAGCTTTTCCGTTTTAAATAGGACCTATAAGTGTCTGTGAATTAAAAATTACTATTCGGAGGGCCTAAGTATAGTTTCTGTTTTTATAATAGGTAAATCAAATTCCACATCAGAAGCTTAGCTAGGTTGGTTGTTTTCAAAGTATGATGATTAAGGGACTACATATGTTATGATCTGAATTCCTTGAGTAAATGGTAATAGCTTTGGATAAGGCAACAATATCCATTATCTTGCAAACTTTTCTGTTACTAGTCTGTTTAATATTAGTTGGTCTGTTCATACTGACTTCAGCATTCTGTAGTTAATTTAACCTGAAAACAAAGTAACATGTGCGTTACAAAAATAATTTAGCTAACATTCTGTGTGCTTGCTAAGTGCTAGGCACCGTCCTAAGCAATTCACATGAATTAACTCATTTATTCTCACAACCATCCTGTTACACCTTCTTACAGGCAATAAAACTTAGGTTTAGAGCAATTAAGTAACTGTCCCAAAGCCTTACTTCTATATGTGACTTTCTGGAATTAATTTAGCATTAAAAATATAAAGCTGTTACCTCTGTATATTTTTTTGTCAAGAAAACAGTTACCATTCTGATTCTTAACCAAAATTAAAGATAATAATTTTGTTCACAAATTGTTTATAAAGTCATAGTAGTGGATTAATCCTTTTAGAGCCTTTCTTATGGCTCCGTTTACACAACTGTGTTTAAATATGTAGATAATCAAATCCACCGTATTGGGAAGGAGCCTCTAGGGCATCAGAACCTTTATATGAAATGAACTAGTAAGTTAAAGTTGGTGAAGAGATATAAAAAAAATTTCAGTAGTAGTAAGAGTGTTGCTCCTGTTCTTTCTTTCCTGGTTTTACCTTATTCTTTCTTTGTAAGAAAAAGAGCAGTCTTGTAATATGTAAACTGACTTTACTTTAGAGAAGAGGCCTTTCATTACCCTAGGGAGTTGGTGTTAATATGCATTCAAGGGCTTCCCTGGTGGCGCAGTGGATAAGAATCTGCCTGCCAAGCAGGGGACATGGGTTCGATCCCTGGTCTGGGAAGATCCCACATGCTGGAGAGCAACTAAGCACGTGCGCCACAACTACTGAGCCTGCGCTCTAGAACCCGTGAGCCACAACTACTGAAGCCCACGCGCCTAAAGCCCGTTCTCCTCCACAAGAGAAGCCACTGCAATGAGAAGCCCACTCACCGCAACGAAGAGTAGCCCCCGCTCGCCGCAACTAGAGAAAGGCCGCGTGCAGCAACAAAGACCCAACACAGCCAAAAGTAAATAAATAAAATAAAAAACAAAAAAATATGCATTTAATAGTTTACAATGAATTGTGTTTTGAACTACTGCTTTTATTTTTCCAAAGAGGGTATCCAAGGATTGTTTGTCCATATCCACTTTGCCAAGAGGACAAAACCATACCCACAGCATTCATTCAATGCAGTGGTCCATTGAAACGGATCTCCCTGAGATTTTTTACCAAATCTCTCTTACACAGATGGATGTGGTTAGGCTGAGAAATTGAACAGGTGCTGATGATTCCACAGTAAAGATCCCTTGTTCTTCAGGTTTTTCTTGTATCTGAGTCTTACTTTAAGGCCAGGATGATTTACTGGTGGAAACAAGACCAGTATTCTGGTTTGCAGTCTCAGTTTTGCCATGGAGAAAGGCTTTGAAAGGCAATGCAACAACCATCTCTACTGCAATTAACATTAGAGAAAATTTCAGATGATGCAAAAAGCTACACCAGTTTCTAAGAGTGCTTTCCCCTGCCTTATCTGATTTTATTTTCTTGTCTGTAAATTAGGAATGCTTCTAATTTACCATAGTGGTGGCCTGAAAATGGTCAAATGGCTGCAAAGTGAAGCTGCTAGTGCTACCATATGTTTTTTATGATGACTACTGTCGAGATTTCAACATTATTTTCAAAGTAAGCTCATGCATACTGGTAATTTTCATAGATCCCTTAAGGGAGCATACTGTGCTTCTAGAAATTTCACCTATGGTCCCTCTAGGGCAGTAGTTCTCAAACTTTTGCATGCATCAAAATCACCTGGAGGGCTTATTAAACTACTGATTGCTGGGAAGCATCTCTAGAGTTTTGATTCAGTAGATCTAGAGTGGGGCCCAGTAATTTGCATGTCTAGCAAGTTCTCAGATGACGCTCATGCTACTGGTCCAAGGACACTTTGGAACCACTGATCTAGGAAATGCTAGAGATATATTTGTTGGGGTTATTATGACCATCCAGTGAGGTCCATTTCGAAGGGCCACAGCATTGAATGAATGTCATGAATATGGTTTTGTCCTCTGGGTAACGTGGATATGGACAAACAATCCTTGGATACACTCTTTGGAAAAATAAAAGTACTAGTTCAAAACATTTGTTGTAAACTATTAAATGCATCTTAATACCAAGTCCCTAGGGTAATGAAATAAAGATCATAGAATGTAGGTGGAGTGGAGGTGGCAGATGGAGAGGAATATTTGTAGGTTTAAGACTGTTTTAAATGTCAGCTCTTCAGTACTTTTTAACCAATCCCAGAAAACCATGCAGCTGAAAGGAAAGATAACTGACAGAGAGGAGAAACAATTCTAACATGAGCTGAAGTAAACAAGGATGCATTTCTTTATCTCTCTCTAGTGGGAAATATTCAGTAGATCATAAGAATTATAGATTAGTGCTATCATCCAATTTTCAAAAATAATCTGAATCTGTACAACTGTTCCATTTTTCTCAAGGTGAAAAGAGAATTTCTGCTCAATTTTTCTTTGTAAAAATGTTCTTGTATAAAAGTCTGAAAAAATGAAAAGTGTTATCCCAACTCTTTTTTTTTCTCCCAACTCTTCTTAATGTATAGGTGCTTCTTAAGGGTACAGTTTCACAAAATTTTCAAGTGGCATCAAATTTCATAATTTTCATAAACCGCCCTTGTAATAATACCTAATCAACATCTCTGAAAAGTTAAAAGCTACTCCTATATTTTTATATCACTTATTCTCAAAATACCTCTGGGAGGATGTAGGCAAGGTATTATTAAACCCATTCTACAGGCAGGACAACTGAGGTCTAGACTGCTTGCATCACCTAGCAAACTAGTGGGCCAGAGTCTTCAAAACACTTGTTTTGGAATCTTAACAACCTGCGTTCATTTTAAAGCCACATGTTATGTACTATTAGAATAAAAAGTGTTCTCTTTTTGAATCAAAGCTTTGTAAAATGCCAGGTTATTTAATCCTAACTGATCTTGGTGAACTTTTTTTCTTACTATTAGCACATTCTTATTAACTCTTTTCTCTGTTTTAACAAACTTACATATACCATTCTCATTTTTATAATGATATTATTTTGACTTTTTCTTCTTATAATACTGTGACAATTTTAGAAAATATTTAAAATAAAAATATTACAAATAAAAATAACCTATCATCCTATTACCCAGAGATGTCTACCAATGCCACTTTGTGAACATCCATCCATTTATTTTTCTATAAGATCCTTTAAGATGGAAAAGGATTTTTAATACTTTTATATTAAAAATATATGCTGAAATTCTTTCTATGTTATGAATACTTCTTATGACCTTTCTTCTGATGTTACTGAAGTACAGCAGACATGCAGAAAAGTAAACAAACATCAGTGTACAGTTTGATGAACATTCACAAAGTGAACACACCCATGTATCAGTCTGAGACCAAGAAAAGAACACTGACAGAACTCCAGAAGCACTCCGTGCTCTGTGCCCATCTCCAGTCATGAGGCATTCCCAAAGTTAACCATTAGTGATTTTTGCCTCATTTTAACTAGATATAAATGACATATAGTATATACTCTTTTGTGTCAGGCTTCCTTTGTTCACCTTTGTGTTTATTAGATACATTCACACACAAACCCTTCTTACTGGCTGCACAGTATACTATTTAATGGATTACTATGATTGACTTCAGCATGAAAGCTCTTCTATGGGACATTTAAGACATTGTGAATTTCTCACTGTCATAAACAATGTTGCTATGAGCATCCTTATTGATTTGTTCACATTCTTATAGTCTGTAGGATAAGTTCCTAGAAATGGAAATGCTGGTTGTAAAGATATCCATGATGTTAAGACTTTTTTTTTTTTTTTTTTTTCCTTTCTCTCCGCGGCACGCGGGCCTCTCACCGCTGCGGCCCCTCCCGTTGCGAAGCACAGGCTCCGGACGCGCAGGCCAAACGGCCATGGCTCACGGGCCCAACCGCTCCGCGGCATGCGGGATCCTCCCGCAGCGGGGCACGAACCCGCGTCCCGTGCATCGGCAGGCGGACTCCCAACCACTGCGCCACCAGGGAAGCCCCATGATGTTAAGACTTTTGATGACTATTACCAGCTTGTCCTTTAGAGTAGTGAAAATATATTACCACCAGTAGCATGGGAGAGAGCCTGTTTTCCAATATCTTCTCCATCAGTTCATGTTACAATTTTCTTTAATCCTTAAAGTTCTGATGGCTTCTGGTCTCGGTGTTTTAGCGCTATTAATAGCAATATTTCTCAATTCAAATCTTGAATTATTTCAGAGAGACAAGGACCAGCTTTTCTCTTTAAAGTTAAGTTACCTTTATATAATACGGTATTTGTATGCACCGGACTTTTTGTTTTGTGTATTACTCTGCAGTTACTAACGCTTCTTAAATGCTAACAGACATCATGATATAGGATTCCTCGAATGTATACAGCCTGACCTAGCTAAATATCTCACTTCTCAAAAATGTATTGTTCCAGGGTGTGAAAGGAAATATAAATACTGTGTTCTTTATGTCTGTATTTTAATCGCTTTCTATTCCCTTAAATATAGAGATTTACTAGTCTTAAGTCATAATTACTGCCCCATGTTTTCATAACTTGAATGTTTCCTTCCCTAAAGTCTTTTTTTTTTTTTGCGGTACACGGGCCTCTCACTGCTGCAGCCTCTCCCGTTGCAGAGCACAGGCTCCGGAAGTGCAGGCCCAGCGGCCATGGCTCACGGGCCCAGCCGCTCCACGGCACGCGGGATCCTCCTGGACCGGGGCACGAACCCACGTCCCCTGCATCTGCAGGCAGACTCTCAACCACTGCGCTACCAGGGAAGCCCCCTAAAGTCTTTTTAAAGAACTTTTTTCTTATTCTGAAAATAACATTACTGTGTGAAAATATAGATAAGTAGAAGAAAATGAAAATCATCTGTATTCCCTCCACCCCATTGCTTGTTTGTTTGCTATGTCTCACTGCAGTCTTTCTGTTGCACATTTATAGAATTATTTTTCACAAAAAATGAATTGTACTGTACACACTGTTTTGTAACCTGCTTTTCCCTCTTAATATATCATAGACAGTTTTCCATCCAATCATTTCTTGATCCAAATAACATCACTCACTCAATTAGTGTGTTATATACTCACATATATTTTCTTCAAAGTGCTTTGTAATCACCAAACTATAAAGAAGGTGAAAGTTCCTTCTTCTTGTGGAATTATCTGACAACTACTGTGTTTGGTGTTGAAAGAGTCTTGGCATCCTGGGACCCAGGGAGCCCAGGTGAGAAGGTGTTTATTGATGTGATTCTCCAGGCTCTAGCCATGTCCCACACCCCACCTCATTTTGCTCCTAGCACCTCTGTCTTACCAAAAGGAAAAGCAGCAATCCACCTTCTTGACTTTAAAGTACATTTCAGTTTCCAGTCATGAATCCTGAATGCAGAGATCTGCAACTTTCTTGGATCTCTGCTAAACAAGCTACTTTTGGGAAGCAGTCAAATGGCAACATTTGTTTCCCAAAGCGTCACTGTTGTTTTAACTTCATTTATAAGCATGCCATGCTTATCAATTAGGAGTGCTGTCTCCACTCATAAAATGTCTAAGCTGATGGTACAATGGTTAGTTAACTTAAAAAATAGGCAATTACTGTATAAAACATACGGTTTTAAATTAGTTAGGATTTGGAATGGGACCAGTATTTTTCTAATTAAATGTGGGTCTGGGGGGCAGGGAGCTTATTACTGTAGTTCCACAGCAGCATAATTATTTTCAGGAATATTCCTTTCTAGTTAACCTAACAGAAACTAGTGTATATTTTTAGTTGTTTTACTTTGTATACTTGAACAGACAATCCAATGAGAGATACTGACACCCTGATTTAACTTTTTGCCCAGAAGAAGAGAGGTAACTGTTATAAAACTTGGCTTCAGCCAGGGGAAAAAAAAAGAATCTCTCTGAAGATCAACTACGATTTATTTACCAGGCCCAGTCAATGTTCGAGTATCTTACAGGGTGTTAAGCGTGACAATATGTGTTTGAAAAGTTTGAATACACAAATCATTAGGTCCAGAACTAAACTTGAGATGAAAGGTCACTGCTTTTTTCCACCAAGCCATCTAACCTCTAGTTTAAGCACAAGTATAAAACCATCTGCTTACCAGGAGGCCCAGGAGCTCAAAATCCAGTAACACCATATGTATCAACAGAAGTGTGACTTCAGAGCCTCAAATGTTTTCAGTTTCTTTTCTTCATCATTATCTGCCAGAAACTTAGCTGGGATGCTTTCCCTTTCCTTCAAATGCATTGAATTTCAGTTTAATTATGCAAGTCCCTTTCTTATTAAGTAATTACACACATTTTCTCATCTGTGTGTATTTCAGAAGTAACTGCTTCATTTTGTTGAAAATTAACCAAAAAGGGGGAAAAAGGATTTTATTTTCAATTTCCCTTCTTCCCTTGGGGAACTAACACATCTTTCAATACATCACAAGATAAAGATGCTGACTCAGTCTCTTAAATAATCTCTTAAGTCTCCGGCACAGCCTTTAATGAGACAAAGTTTGCTGTACAAGAAGTTTTATTAAGTGAGTGAAAAATAACTTTTCCTCCTCCAAAAGTGCCCTTAGTGAAATAATTTAAGTCTGAAGCCAAACCCTCCTATACTTATCCCAAAACACAAGGAAGGTCAAACAACACAATTTCAAAATGACAAAATGGCTACTTAGTTGGAAATCATACTTTGGAAATCTCACCCAAAATGAGAGGTTAACTGTGGTCAACATATGAAAGTAAAGTGCTCACCAACCGGAAAAAAAAAAAAAAAAGTACAAATCAAGCAGATCTTCAGAGAGCAAGGAAGAAAAAAAGTGGGAAAACTTCTTATACAGTTCATAATGATTGTGCCTTATTTATGTGGATGGAGGTTTTGTCCAGATAATCTTTTGCATTTGTGGCTTATAAAACATAAGCATTTTTATATCAATTACCTCACTCAATCCTCACAACAACCTTAAGAATGAGGCAAAAAATAAATTACCTCCCCCAAATTACAGATATGTGATCTGCAGTTCAGGATTATTAAATGACTTGTCCAAGGTTCTATGTGGTTGGTCAGTGGTACATGACCACTGACTTTGAATAAGTCCTGCCCTACTGCCTTTTTAAATTAACTGACAGAAGATTATTTATAGTATAGAGGTTCTTCCCACGCTATAGTGACTCAGCTGTATCGGTGGAACAAAGGGAGGTTAAGAATTATTGGCATATATATTCTACATAAAATGTTAAATTCAAGTGGTTAATTTCAGCCTGCTCCAACCAAATCTTTCAAAGATGCTTACATTCACACAGTAACCACAGATATTTTAAGTTCCTCTTTTGTTTATGGCGACACTGGCTGATTGAAGTTTCACTGATTTGTCTTTTTGCCTGCTGGCAGAACAATCCAATGGCAAAACAGCAGGAGGGGAAGGGAAGAAAATAAAATATCTGTATATTTTGAAAACTCAAAAATAAAACTTTGATATTACGGACTGACTATGAAGTCGCATCACCCTGAGGATTACTTACTGATCTACTAGCTGACTACCAAGTAGTCTCCTAACTTGTCTTCCAGTCTTTTCTCTTCCCTGCTTCCCTCAAGCGTATAAATTGGGGGCAGATTATTCCAGCTGTAGTTACTTTGTGCAAACGCTTCCATAAGCTGGCTAAGAAAACATAAACTCTTCACCCTGGTGTTCAAGACCTCTGCAAAGTAATAATACCTATCATTTATTAAACACCTATTATAGAACAGACATCTCAAAACGATCCTGGTAAATGTATGATTAGGTTAATTTTAGAAGGGAGAAAACCGAGGCTGAGGGAGGTTAAATAACTTTCCCTAGGTTGGGTATTTATCCAGGGGTGGCACCAGTGTCCCAGCTCAGGCCTGCTTAACTCCAAAGTCCAGCCTGCCGGTCTAGATTTGTTTCTGACCACTAGGCCATACGTAGCCTAAATTAACACTAGCCTGCGGTGCTAGTTTGCAGTCGTTCCTAGCCCTATCACAGTTCTGTGCTGTGGTCGCGGAGTTTTTCCACCTGGAATGTTCTCCCCAATTCTACTGCCTATAGAAATGTTAGGTCTTCAGGATGAATCTCAAACATCACCCCCTCCTTGAAGTCTTTGCTGAATCTTATCTCCAGCAACCTCTCACATGTAAAAAAAAATCTCCCTCTTCTTTGAACGCTTTTAGATTTTTGCATAATTCTTCTGGCACTTACCTTCTTCTTTTATTGTGGCTCTTTTCCTGTCCTCATGAAAAGTTTGCAAGCTTCTCGAAAACAGGAACTTGGATTTATTCATTACTCATATCTTTATATCCCTAGCAGAGATTCAGTGTAGCAGGGATTCAGAGCTTCCGAATATAGATTTGTGATGTTGAATAAGAAACACTGCCTAGTTGTAGCCCAACCAATGAGAAGCCTCCATACTTTGGATTCCCAGCTTCCACCAATGAATTCTTTTGTTATTACAGCCCTGCCCAGCTACCTCCTTTTCCCTATAAAAGCAAGTTCTGGATTTGACTAGGATCAGCCATAGTTCAGAAACGTAGGTTGGCAGTTTCTTTGGCTATTTCTGAATAAACTTGCCTTTGCTAGTGGAAAAAAAGGAAAAGAAATACTACCTAGAATATACCGTATGGAAAACACAGTTTCTCCACCTCAGGCCGGGCCTGGGGCCCTGCGGCTTCCCCTCAGGCTCTCTCACACGCTCTCTGTGCGGACTACAAACCCCTCCGAAGCCCCTGGGCTTGGGGCAAGGGGGACTCCTCCGCGGCTGGTTCCCGCCAGCCTTAGTGCGATCAGCGCAATGTAGGCGGCGGGGTCGCCCTGGGAGACAGCCGGCGCTGGCGCCGCGCCGAGCGGGCATGGAGGGGCCTCCCCGGGCTTGGGCCCCGCCATGGCCTGGAGCCAGAGCTGGGACCCCCGGCCGAAGGCCCAGCCGACCCAGTTGCCAGCCCCCATCATGCCTTGGACGTTTTCAAGGGTCCATCAAGAAGACCCTGTCGGTCCCTGCTACAGTGGTACCCGGGCCACTTCCTGCAGGAGAGGCTGAGCCTGGAGCACCTCAGCTTGGACCTGTACCAGATCCCTGGGTCCTTCGCCCAGGTCCCCCGTGACAGAAAGGTAAGAGATGCTGGCGACCAGCTAAGGGGGGACTCACTCCCCTCTTGAGGGCGATTTGAACGAGTGTCATCCAGGATTGGTGATGTTCGGCCCCTCCCTTGGAATAGTTTGGATCCAAGGATGGCAGGACTCAGAAATGTGTGAAAGTGTTGTTTGATCTGTTTCTAGCAAGTGTGCACCCCCAAATCACGTGTTCTAGAAACGTTAACAGAGGTAATGGAGTCTACATTGTGGCGGTCAATCGAGTCACTGGTTTGTGGGGGGGGGTCCGTGAAGCTGGCTTAAAGGGGTCCATCCATGGAAGGTGACCACTGCTGCCCCTTGTAGGAGGGGACGCGGGGTTCTATGCACACTAACCGTATTTCATGGGATGAGACTCCGTAAATGTTATGGAGGACCTTTGGCGATGTCAGAATGCCTAGGTATTCCTGTATTTATTCGGGATTGTTACTTGCGCGCCGCTGTCTCCGTACAGCGTTTGCAATCTGGAGGAAAGGAGGTGAAGGCCTTCTCTGCTGGTTTGCCTGCTTTTCCTTGATGATGTTTATGAGACCAGCCTGTGTGTGGAATGGTTGTGTGGCCCTAATAGTGCTGTTGGGTTACGCCTGTTTGCTTCACGTGACAAATCCTAAAAGCAGGGATTGCAAAAGCACTGAAGTTGCGGTTTTCAGACATTTAAAAACCTGTTTTCTACTTGTCATCCAGAGGTCGTGAGTGGACTCGTCTTAATAGTTGCTTCATGTACAGTTCACCTCACCACATACAGTTGTACTTGCATTTGTATGTTCAGTGCATAGTATTTTACTTCATGTGTATTCAACCTTGAGTTTCACAAGAATGGACCGGCTTTCCCACTTCCCCCAACTCTTTATTCCACTAGTCTGCTGCTTACCATTGAATTGGTTATACCATTCTGAAGTTATTATTATTCTAAAAGCATTTCTACACAGTTTACATTTAGGAAATCATAAACATAGATGACTTTCCTGTGGTAGTTAGGCAAAACAAAAGGAAGGAAACTTTTCTTAATTTAAGCTGTGTTAAAAAGCTTGTATTTCTTGTAAAATTTATTTAATGTAAAAGTATTTTAACAGAGTAATGACTTCCTTAGCCATAGAAACCTGAAAAACTCAAATTATGGTAACACCTTATTATGACCCTTAAATTAATTTGTACTGCTCTAAATAAGCATATAATTTTATCAGCAAGTAGATGACTGAACCTTGGGGGAGTACACAGGATAATGGAAAGAGCCCTTGTTTGAGTAGCAGAAGGACCTAGTCCCATCCCAGGCTAGCCCATGCTGCCACAGTTAGCCAAGTGACATTGGACATAGTAATTCACCTGAGTTCAACAAACATTTATGTAGGGTCCACTCCATGCCAGGTACTGTGTCAAGGCACTGCACTGGTGTCATTCTTACCACAAGTTAGGGATTCTGATGGATATGTTTAAATTATGAATCTATACTTTTGGTAGAGTTATGAATAGGCTATCTTGAAGGAGGAGGGTTGGATATTTATTAAGTCTTTTTTGGGTTGAATGACTTTGTATGCATTATTCTTTAATGGCTTTTCACATTAACCCTATAAGGTGGGTATTGTTAGTTCCATTTTACAGATGGAGTTAAATAATTTGCCTTAAGTCACACAGCTAGCAACTGGTATAGTGAGAATTTCAACCTAATTCCTAAGCCTATTATTTCCTCATTAATCACATGGCTTCAAGCCAAGGAAAGAGCAGTTCATGTTATTGAGCATCTGTTTACTTCAGGCACTGTGCTAGACACTCTCATTTGTGTGGTTTTATTTAATCCTCATGGGAAATCAGAGGCAGTAATCATTGAATTTTACAGTTTGACTTCAGAATCATTGGAAGAATAACTCGTGCCTGGACCTAATCTGAGGCTTATGTTTTGTTTTGCTCCTTAAAGGTGAGGGATATGCCCAACCCAAATTATAATGTTAAATAAAGCATCCAGTTTAAAAAAAAAAAGTTTTTTTCCTTTTCTCTCTGAAATCTCCTTCTTTGTTCTCTAGCTCAGTGAAGGGCACCACCAGCCACCCTTGAGCCAGCAAATCCCTGGATGTCATTCTTGACTCGTGCCTTTACTTCACCCCACATCCAGCTACAAATTCTGCAAGTGCACCTTCTATCTCTCCAATTCTTCTATGTTGTTTCATCAGCCGTATCACCTGTGCCCTCTTAATAAACATAGGCTAACCAAGCGACTCAGAGAAAGTAGGCAATTCGCTCAATGTACTTCTTTACTGGGTTTTCCCATCACCTTTTAAATGAGGCCAATCTTTCTTCAAATTTATAAAACAAATTATAAATAGGTTCCTTAATTGTAATTCCACTTATAACTAGTTCCCTGAGTTTCTTCTCCTTTTACAGTCAAAGTCTTTATTTCCCTCTCACTACCTTCTTCTTAAACCACTTTATCTGGCTTCTTCCCCCACCGTTCAGTTTACTCATATCCTCAGCTGCAAGGATTTTGTTGTGAGCCACTGGGAGGATGGAGTTGCTACTTAATTTTGGTATTTGGGGCGTGGTTGCTTTTGAACATGTTAAACTGGAGATGCTTGCTCAGTTTAAATTGGACCTGCAAAGTTGGTAGCTTATCAACATTCAGAGGCTATGTAAAACCCAGTCCTGGATAAATTCTCTTAAAGCAGTGGGTCTGAATCCTGGTTGCACGTTAGAATCACCTGGTGAGCTTAAAAATCCCAAAGCCAGGCCCTACCCTAGGCCCATTTTACTAGAATATCCAAGGCATGACCCAGGCATCAGTATTGTTTCAAAAATTCCCTGGATTATACTTATCCGGGGATGGAAATCGTCAAAAAAAGAGAATGAATTCCTTCCAAACATTATTTGGCACAGCTAGGACTTGATTTAAATGTAGTTCATCATAATCAGTAGAGAGAATTTTTCACTGAATTTTCTCAGAGGGAGAATTTGTTCCACTGTGAACAATCTTGTCTGAAAACTAGAGTTGGACTTCGGTTTTCCAGAATCCTTCCACCCTATTTGCCCAAATTCCTCACTGCTTATAAAACTGCAACTGTGGGTTGTTCTATCCAAGGGGATAGATAGAACAGAGCAGAGAACACTGATCATTATTCATTCAACAAACATATTTAAATGCTGGGACACTGCGTTTGCTTCAGGAGACTGCAAGATAAGATGCAGATTCCACTCCAGGGATGCTCACAATCTAGCCAGGGAAGATAAGACTTGTAAACAAATAGGTATAATCAAGTGAGCTATATGGGGGTGTAAAAGTAGAATGGTCAGTTTTATCGGGGTGGGGGAGGGCAGTTCAGGCTTTACACAGGAGGTGAAGCTTGAGGTGCATTTTGAAAGATAAACTTGTTGATATTTGCAGGCAGATAAGGAGAGACTAGGGAAGATAACCTCAGAAAGAAAGGGGTGTAGTAAGTAAGGGGGGCTGGTGGGTTTGGGAAACTGCAGATAATTTGGAGTGGAGAGTGTGTTTGAGTGTGCAGGAGGTGAGGGCCAGGGGTGGCAGAGAGGTGACTAGAGAAATACCTAAAGAGGGAGGGGGATGGACTGTTAAAGGCTTTAAACTTTCTCCAGGTGGCTTCTTCCTATAGACAGTGTTACAACATGGGTAACAAGAAGCCGCTGAATGAAAGCATAAGCAGAATTGTATTTTGCAGCAAACCTTAGAAAGATACCTCATATCTCCTAAATTACCGATGCAATGTCTACAAACCAGATGTGATCAAATGGAATCTAGTCATTGCATTTCTATTTAGATATGCAGTTTCTAAGGTGGGGAAATGGGATTATCTCCACAAGAACCAAGCTTCAGTTGTTTGTCCCTTTCAGCACATTTCTTCCCTCCTCATTGTCCTGTATTCTTTCTCTCATAGAACAACTACTTGCCCCAGGTGGTCTGTCACCACAAGTTTCGGTGAGATAGTGACCTAGTGACTGCCCCTGACTCACTGAGTGTACAGGGCCTGGAGGGCTGTACCTGCCTGAGGATCACTGTGCTGGAAATACAGCCCACTCCCTTCCCTACCCCTCCAGGGCTGCCTAGGGGGCATTGATTCTTTCTGTGCATTTGTGATAAACTCTGTTGCATCCTAGATCACCACTACCCTGAAAGGAAAGGAGGTTGGTGAGAAGTTACAGCGTATTAGTATTCAATCTGCAAGGAAGAGGGAGGGCAGCAAAAAGGTCTCTTGTTTCTCCACCTGTTGCTCAGCCCCTAAGCTTTGCAGACAGCACTGCAGAGGCAGTGGAAGCTGCTCTGGGCAACGCCTATCCAAGAAGTAAACCACAGGCCATTTTCCAACAAGTAGTCTTATTGTTTAATTCAGAAATCTCCTTGTCATTCTCGGACCCAGACAAGCCTACAACATTCAGCTGCCCTGTGAAAAGGGGGTGCTGGGGGACCTTGCACTTGAAGGATTATCTCTACCCTCCTTCTGTTTAGAAACATCTGATGTATAGGTCTCATTCCACTCAACTACCATCTGGAAGGCAGGAAACCTGTAGTTTTATCCTCAGTCCCACTGCTTGACTTAGTGAACTTGGCAAGCTACTTAACATTTAGATGCCCATGATAGCTTTTTTTCACCAGGAGTAATACATACCACCTCCTAACTTCTTGAAATGCTGGATTCACTTGATTGGAGCTTTTTGGAGGAAATGGTTCAAATACGTGCCCTTATCAGCTAATTCATATCAAAATTATTTTTTTCCATTCCTTTTGAAATGGAAAAATATATCTTTCCAAAGGAGAAATGGGCTTCTTTGATATCTATTGAGAATGAACACACCATAAATTGTGTTAACTTTTAAAATATTTATCAATTGCAAAGTAAATGCTTCATTAAAAATGGCAACTTTTCAAGATGATATTTACTGTTCTATTAGCTTCCCAAAAGATGAGGCAAAATAGAATTCTGGGAATACTTCTAACATCCTGACCAAAAGATTTGATCAATATCTTTCTGTATTTTAAACTATAAATGAAGTCACAAAATGTAATATTCCACTAATATAAGTGACTATTATAGCTCAGAGGTGTTAAGTCTATTTCTTCCTGATAAAGACAGATTCATTTTTGAAATTCCCTTCTTTACCTCTCAGAACATGGTAGTAGTGTTCCTGGAGCTATATAATCAATCTTCTTTTTACTCAGACCAAACTGAAGCTGTTCTTAATGACAAGAAAAGGGGCGGAAGGGAGCCTGTCAAATAGGATTATTCAGAGGAAAGAAAACTAAAGGGATTTAAAATTGCAACCCGTGATTACCTTCTACATCATAAAGGAAGGACTGAAAAATAGAATAGCATTTTATCAAAAATATAAATCTAGAGAGGAGAAACAACGTCAGTTTTTTAAAAAAAGTGTTATTTTAACTGCCATGATTACCTGGTAGCTTACGTTGCTCAATATGAAAGGTATCATGTAACAGCATTGGTGATGTGTGTATGTGTGTGTGTGTGTTTCCTGACAGCTCTAGTCACTATCAGGTATTAAAGGTTAAGGGTAGCACGTCACTGAGGGTGTCAGAAATTGTCCGTTAGGTGACTGATACCTTTTATTTGTCTCAAGTTTTTGCTTAGGCACATTATAAACCATTAGCTGGCAAATCTTCAAATAATTGTATAGATTCAGGGATTTTCTCCTGTTTTATAGTTTTAAGAAACTGAAAAAGACAATTTGTCTTCAGTGTCCCGAAACAACCCTTTCTGTATGTTTGTCCTCTCACCTTCCCCTGACTTATTCATGTGCCTGACCGTAGCCTCCATACACACACATATATAAACACATTGCTGTCATAAGGCTAAAAGCCCAGTAATATAGTAAACTGAATATTAAATCATAGCATATTATTAGGATCTTAATACAGCATGGTCCTTTGCTTTTTAAAAGAGAAAGAAAGCCTTAAACACAAATGAATTGACCTTCGATAATAGAACATCACACACTATGGCATTTGTATGAAAATAGTACTAATACCCCCCCCCAAATTACACTTTGTAGGTGTCCACCCTCTCCTTATGAATAGGGATGGCTTGGTTGCCTTAAGCCAAAACATGAATCAACAATAAAACCAGACATTAAAATTATGTCTCTTAATACTTACCCTGAGTTCTTACTGTCAGACTAATTCACGCAGCCTTCTAAATGATAGTTAGCAATGGGAAAGGCAGATGAAATTATGGAATTACTATAAAGGAGAGGATATCCTAAGGTCATCAGTAGCTTCATATAGAGTTGTACCTATAATTAGTAGCTGGTACTCCAGCTGTTGGCAGCACATTTTGAACCAACTTTTAAAGTTTAGCATTAAAAAGTTGACTTATATAGTCATTACTATGAATCTTGCAAATGTATCCTATAGACTAAGCTATTTAAATATGAGTGAAAACGAAGATCCTGATATTTTAAAATCTAACTTTCTCAAGCGGTAAGTGCTGAAGAGGAGGGCAGAAATTAAGCTGTGGAAGAGTTGGGGCAGGAGAAGATCAGGGAGGGGGAAATGTACTGTGCATCTCTGAAGCAGATTGCTGCAGAAATTTAGTTTTCATGGTTTTATGGAGAGAACTAATTAAATTAATTTAGAAACCCCAAATTAGAAGAAATCAAGCAGATCTACAAATCTTAGTAAAGTAACATACATAAATGGGATGCTACAGGGCTCAATACTATCTCTTTGTATTGAAATGCCCCTTAGGATAGGGTATAATTTCAACCAAAATGGAGTTAAGAGGATGGATGGCTTAGGGAATTCCAAAGGGTGCATACAGACTTATATTTTTAGACTGTTCATTTACATAGAGGTCCAGTCTGTACGTGCTGCTAGTGATTAGCCCACCGAGTAGCCGGCCATGGAATGACAGGAAATAGCTTTATTTGGTGGGTGGGAAGCCTTTATTGTATGTTAATGGACAGCAATAGAGATCTGAGTGATCAGGGAGTCAAAAAACTGGATGCAAAAGTGAGATGATTGCTAAAGTATGGGTTTCACAACTCTTCGTCACCGAATCTTCTCATCATCGACGAAGATTGCAGTTAAAAAGGAAAATCTTAACAGTGGGAAGGAAATCTGGCCCTTTAAAACTATGTGGTGGAGAGCACTGTGCTGTAGAAACACTGATTTCCAATGTTATATGACAGCTGATCATTTTAGTCCCCTTCAACATCATTTTCTAAGACTAAGTGCTCTTAGAACACCACTGGAGGCTGTGTGATGGTAGACATCCTGTGCATCAAGTGCTTTTCTACTAGTATCATGGTGACATGGTTTGGGGTTTATTATTACACGAGTCTCTCCAAACTACTTGCTTTAACGTATGAGACTTAGAGTATTTCTTTAATAGCTAACCATGCATGTTCATTCACTCATTCATTCGTTCACTTGTCCTTCTGTTCTTTCATTCCATAATATTTATACACATGGGTGGGCATTTTATGTACCTGGTTCCAGTAAAATGAAAAAAGAATGACAGAGTTCCTGTCCCCCAAAAGTTCATGATCATATAGAAAAATATTCATACCATATGTATGTGTGTGTATATATATAAATATAACACAATGAGATACATTATGATTTTGATTCAATGGGCCTCTCTCTCTCTTTCTGTATTTAAGTATTCAGCTGTGTTCTATTGTTGAGCAGCTGTACTAGAGTTGATATAATTAAACCAGCATGCAAGTCCTGACACCGGTTACTAGTCTTGTAACCTTGAGATTGGGGTAGAATTTAGCCTCTCTAAATCATTTCACCTCTCAGAGCCCCAGTTTCCTCATAATAGCTAACACTTGTTGATAGTGTAGTACGAGCCAGGTACCATTATATGTTTTACATGTATTAATTTATATAGCCCTCTCAACCAGCCTGTGAAGAGGTTGCTAATATAATCCTTGTTTTGCATATGAGAAAACTGTGGTATATGTAGGCTGAGTAATTCCCCAAGGGTCAGACAGCTTAACAAGGTTTAATAATTGGCCACAGCATCTGTGCTCAGTACAGTCTCTTCAAGTAGAGTGCTAATAGGTCAAAATTAGGGAATCTATGGGAAAGGATTTTGAGAAGTTTAAGCATACAAGAGTAAAAGTGTAATTTTTAAAGCTTTTAAATCCAAAACTGCATTGGAGGAAATCAACTAACAACTGTAGTGCCCTGCTGTATTTCCTTAGCACCCGTACTCTCTTCCTTGGATAAGAGCACTTTGATTTCCTCCCTTAACTGTCAGTCTCTTAGGTTGGGGAGGAATAGCCCCATTCCTGTCTCCAAGGATGAGAATATTGAAAACTGGTTATATACATGTTCTGAACCAAAAGCAAGGTTAGTGGAGAGCTAAAGTCAAATCCCTACAGGCCCTCCAAACTCCAAAGTCCTGGACATGCCTAGCCTCGGAAACCACTATGGTCAGAAGTCTTTGCTTTTCCTTCTGAAGTCTGTCAGGAAATAGCTGCTTGGCTTCAGTTTTCTCATCTATGCTAGCCACTAAGTTTCTTTTTTATTCATGGCCAGGAGTCAACAAAATTATAGATCTATATAAGGCTCTTTACCTACAGTTGTATCCAAAACCAAGGAACACATAAATATACCTCTAGGCAAGCAAGTTTTCCTCCCATCATCCCCAAGCATGGACGCGAGCAGAGCAGGGCACACACTCCTAGCTAGAGCGCACACCCCACAATCACACCAATTTCATACCACTCTGGAGCTAAGAGAGACAGTACTTCAGAGACTGGTCCAATGAATGAAGCCATTTCTGCAGTGGTCATAAAATTGCAAAGACCAGATCCCTAAGGCTACCTACAGAGAAGACTGAAAGCTACCCTGTTTTTTGAGGCTCAGTGGGTATATTCATGGCCCTCCGCATAGTCTGGATAGCACAGACATTATTCTGCCATATGATTTAAGTTGGCATTCACACTTACAAATCATAATACAATTGATGACCATTTTAGGCCTGGAGACTTTTACTAATTTAACCATATAAACAGAGTATCATTCAAATGGTGCTTTGAGCTGAGATGAGCCAGACTGAACGGGAATTTCCTGGGATTTCCTTCCAGACATTGGTTCCTTTTAGGTTTATGTTTCTGATTCAATCGCCACTACCCTCCATTTGCTCTCACTGCCCTCTTTCTGTCTCTCAGCCTCCTCCTTTTCCTCCGCACACTTCAGCTTGAATACAGTAATCCCTGCTTATCTGCGGAGGATGAGACTCCCAGTGGATTCTTGAAACTGCAGATAGTATTGAACCCTATACACATTATGTTCTTTTCCTAGACATACATACCTGTGATAAATTAGGCACAGTTAGAGATTAACAACAATAACTAATAATAAAATAGAACAATTATAACAAGATCCTATAATAAAAGTTATGTGAATGTATTCTCTCTCTCTCTCAAAATATCTTATACAAATGTAATGCCTTCTCTATCTTAACTAAGCACTTATCATGCACTGTGGCCAAAACTTTTGCAGTTTGAGGTGCAGCAGCAAAACTAGCACAAATTTCTTTTTCTTTCTTCACAATTTCATGCATAGAAGATTCCTTCTTACCATAGGTCTTAACAACCTCAGTATACGATTTTTTTTCTTATTAAGTTGAAAACCATTTACATTTTCACTTTAGAAACGCACTTTACAGCTCCTTTTTGGCATATCCAAATTTCCAGCATCACTACTCTTGTGCTTTAGGGCCATTATTGAGGAAAATAAGGGTGATTTGAACACAAGTACTGTGAAACTGTGATACTGTGATAGTCAATCTGATAACCCAGATAGCTACTAAGTGACTAACTGACAGGATAGATGGACAAAGGGATGATTCACATCCTGGGGACAGGGTGGAACAGGGTGAGATTTCATCATGCTACTCAGAATGACGTGCAATTTAAAACTTATGAAATTTATTTCTGGAATTTTTAATTTAACATATTTGGACCTCATTTTACTGTAGGTAACTGAAATTGTGAAAATTGAAACTGTGGATAAGGGGGGGACTACTGTAGTAGACTTTTCAGCCTCTGTGAAAAGAGCAAGGTTTAAGGACAACAGCAAGTTAGACGTGTAGTACCTGATAGAAGGATACTGTCAACTCTGGAAACCACTATTGCAGCAAGTGTACTTGTTTCTCAAGGTGATTATATCACTAGCTAGAGCGTGGAAGCCCATCAGCAGAATTACAGGCTGGAATCCAGTGAAGCTGGGAATACAGCATATCTTCTATTGTCGTTTTCAACCTGTAAGAGTCCCAAGGCATTCTGCTACATTCCAGTCAGCTGACTAAGACAACATTTTCTTTACTGCATTTAGCAGAATTTCAAGAAGTATGACCTAAAGATCTCAGACATAGTTTTCTATACTTTATAACTAATACATTCAATATTCTGAGACACTTTTCTATTTTCCCCATTATTTTAGGCAAATTGTTCCTAAATGATTCCTTTACAAAGGTTCTATCTTTGTGCAGGCAAGGCTTCCCTCTGTCCCAGCCCACATAGAACATCTGTATACAATCTGAATGTTCTTGGTGCTGACAGCCCTGCTTCTCCCCAAACTGTCACTATCTGACCATCAGCTGTGCACTTTTGAGAACTCACAAGTGCAAATGCCAATCTTCCCCCTGGAAGGCTGTGAACTTAGCATTTCTCCAGGATTCTAGCCCAGTTCCTCAAGTGAGTCTAAAGTTGTTTTTTCCTCCAGTACTCTCATTCTCCTAGCCTTTAACATAATAGTTTACATCCATCAATAAAACAATAAAATGTCCCGTTAATTAGAGGAAATATTTTCAGACTGAAGGTGAACTATGTTTGTATTTTCTGTGTGATTTGCTATGTCACATCATGGAAATATAAATTCTGCTAAGAATTATGACTTACATACTTTGAAAGTAGTCAATTTCAACTGTCTCTTTAAAAATAAAAATCTGATAATGTTTCTTTAACAGACACTTTATTCCCCCCCCCATTTCAGAAGAATATGCCACTAAAAAACACAACTCCTTTTGCAGCTTTATAAAATTACTTTTAAAACTGTACATGGGGGCTTCTCTGGTGGCGCAGTGGTTGAGAGTCCGCATGCCGATGCAGGGGACACGGGTTCGTGCCCTGGTCCGGAAAGATCCCACATGCCGCGGAGCGGATGGGCCCGTGAGCCATGGCCGCTGAGCCTGCGCGTCCGGAGCCTGTGCTCCGCAACGGGAGAGGCCACAGCAGTGAGAGGCCCGCGTACCAAAAAAAAAAAAAAAAAAAAAAGAAGTTCCTTTGGTTGAGTTGTACCAAATTGCACTGTTCCGAAGTGCCACTGTCTGAAGTTTCAGCTTAATTGTGATCTCCAGACTGGAAAGATTTAATTAAAATTAACAGAATATAGCGTATTTTTTAAAGATATCCTTTTAAAACCCATGAGTTTTCCTGAGGAAGAGACAGTTGTTTTTAATATTTCTATTTAATCAAGTTATATCAATAGTATCTTAGAGTTTAAAGACAAGGCACAAATTGGATTATAAAATCATAAACAGTTACAACTACAAAATACTATGCTTAAGTGTCCAAAAAAAAAAACCCTCAGGAGCCTAGATTCTAGACCTGCTTTCTACCACTAGATCTAGCCTCACCTTTGGCTTCACCATCTCTGTTCTCTTTGATAATTACTTGATACTTGTAATCTTTCAACCATTTAATGCAAGTACAACACAAAAATCAACTGCAAATCAACTATATGTCAATAAAAAATAAATATATGAAAAATAAATCAGCTGCAAACTGAAGTCAAAGATGAGGCACAAGGATGATGGGGCTGCAAAAAGAGAATGATTTACATATCAAAAGACGAAGGAGGTCTTTGGGCCTGGACTGTTTTGCATTCCCCCATCTACCCCTCCCCTCTGACCCTTCTTGCAAGCTGCAAGAAAGTTAAATGCGAGGTGTGAAAGCTTGTTGGAAAAAATTTTGCGTCAAAATAAGACAAACCACATTCTTGTTGCTCTCATTATTCTATGATATCTTTAGATACAATTATATCCTTCACTGCAAGTATAACTGAAATAAAATAAACCTATTTTCATAATTTTAAGCTTCAAGTTTCAAGGCAGAGTGACCCCTGTTTTACGTGGACTCACTTTAAAAACTGCCCTTTTCTGGAACCAATTATCCTCGTATAATCGGCACTGCCTATATTTTAAAATGTCTGATGGAAATAATAAATTTCACCACAGTCAACCTGCCCAGGTTAACTAAAATATCAACTTTTCTTTGGCTTTGGCCAACAGTATATGCACCCAGTGTAGTAATCCTGGATATCTTACACCGATCAGAAACAGTGATTAATGTGTTTCATTAATAAAAATCTGAGAAAGGATTTATTAGTCATCAAATTCAGTTTGGTTGGCAAAATTTCAAAGTATAGGCCCCACGTTGAGTGAGTGAATAATAAAGGGGGTCCTTAATATGAATAGATTGGGATTCGACAGCATACACGGACTCTTAAATTTTACAGAAGCAGAAACTGAGGTCAAGTAAGGTTGCAACTTGCCAAAATCCCCTTTCAACTCTTAATGTTTATTTGTCTAGTGAGTCTATGGTACATTCCTAAGCCTTTCATATATTACAAGGTTTAATAAATCTCACTGGTGATTAAATGTATTCAACCTCAATTCCTCATGGTTCAACTAAAATCCACTTCCTCTGTAGGTAAATTCCATTCCATCATACCTTAGGAAAGTGACTGATTAATTAAAATAATCCCATGGTTTGTGCTATACTGGGCTAACGTTAGGCTTGGTTACCTTAGTTCAGTAATCTCTACTAGTAAAATGTATTTATAAAAATATTTCTGACATATGCATTAAGTCCCCTTCATACAACATGTGGCTTTAAATAATGAGGGAAAAATTTGGCAAAAGCATTTTGTGTTCTGCCAAACCCAGAACAAAATGGTTTATGAAATTTAACTAAGTCTTAAAGCACTGGTTCCTGCTTTTTTTTATCTCTGAATTCTTTGTCCTCCTTGAGGACAAAGCTTTTCTTAATTTTTAATATTTAAATTCTCAAGGCAACTTTTCGTCATTTTTCCCCTGTGGTCTAGAAAGATGTAAAAGAATGTTAATTGAAAACTAAGAAATGAGGAAAATACTCATTTAAATGATCTCATGTTTAGTATTATTGGGAGTCTGTTTTAAATTGCATGATTAAAAAGTTTAATATATTTTATTCCTATGAGTCATCTTAACATTCCCACAGAAAATTAAAGATTAAAATTCAAGAAAAAGAATTCTGTAAAATGCTGCTCTGATTGAACTGAGCCACAACTCTTGAATCCTATCTGACCCCGAAAGACCTTGGGTGGGAAAGTTTTGGCTCTTCCCCAACAAACTGGCTACCATCTTATAATGAAAATAAATCTCAGACCCAATTTTGCCATACATATAGACATTTAATTAACAAACACATTAACAAGCAGATTCAAAAACAGTTCTTACAACCTGATCTGGAAACTTGAAGATGTGCTCTCTGTTCTTTAGGTATTCTGCATGAAAGTTTACTCGAGTTAGGAAAAACAATAATCCACAGGCAGGATTCTGTCCTGTATAGTCTGCCTTAGATCTTGCCTCAGATACAGTGAATGAACACAAGAGCATCTGGGGGTCCAGACTCGAGTCCCCTCCCTGCTGGTCCAAGTTTCAGGGTTCACCAGATTCACACAAAAGTAGAGGTGTTTCTAAAATACCTCACCAATCTATGAGTACCTTTAATGCCACCAATGATGGCCCATTTCTAACATTCATCATGCCTATAAATAAACCATAAATTTGCCAGATAAAAACCACGTCTGACATTTAGTATGCTAATTAGCCAAGTCTCAGATGTTGAGATGCAGTGAGCCGAAGCACTTGTACTAGTTACTTCTGAAAAATGGCATTTTCTGATAAATTGCTTGCTGCCCATCTCTGAATCTCCATTAAAGCAACTGACTGCCCCTTGGGTTAAAACTGAAACTAATAGACACATATGTGATATTATACTGTCTAAGCTAGAGCATTTTTAAAGGGATCACAGATCTTGTAACCAAGCCTTGATTATTATTATTAGACATTTTGAGAGAGCATTTATAGCAGTAACAGGTGAAATAACAAAAGGAGAAATTCTGTTTAGAATTCTCTTTGATAGCATTTCTAAAGGGGAGTTTTCTTAGTTTGGAGAGTTAATTTTCATTTCACCATATATATTCCATTTTACCATGGACCTTTACCTGTATGAATTGGTAGGTACTATTCATGGTAGAGATCTTGAGTAGTTAATTTACTGCGATGTTAAACTTGGAGTTCATTATATTTTGCCCTAATTCCTGCTGATTTAAAGCACTCACAGCTAGAGATGGTTTTATAAACAGAATGGTCTTTAAAGGAAAAGGAATGTTATTATGCTTTTCTTTCCCTTTTTAATGCTAGTTGCTAAGCATTAGAATTGTGAAAACTATTTTTAAATTTAAAAGCATTTTCATTATCTAGCTCTTATGAATTCATATGTACACAGAGGCATCTACCAAAATAGTGAACAAGCTTTGATGCTCAGTCAAGAGAAATAACCATTATGGCCAATCTTTTAGAGAAGCATATTCCAAATTGGCATTCCAGAAAAGCTAGGAGAGCCCGAAAGGGGTGATTTAAATGCTATTGCCCTTTAAGCCTGTAGTGTTAGGGGAAGTAAACTGACATTTGTTGAGTCATTATGTGTCAGGCAGTGTACCGTGTACTTTACATGCACTATTTTATTAAATATATTCACAATCATTCTATTAGGGATGGCAACAGTATAGAGTTAAAAAAACAGGCCTCGAAGTCATGAAGATCTGGATTTAAATCCTAGCCCCACCACACTATCTCTGGGATTTTTGCCAAATTGTCTTCTCTGAGCCTCAGTTTCTTCATCAGTAAATGGTACTGCTTACCTTATGGGGCCAACACATGCACACTCATGGGAGTGTGTGTGTGTGTGTGTGTGTTTCAATGAGTGGCATATAGTCATCACTGCAAAATGTGTCTATTTTCTTATTGTTAATGAGTTAGCATTTCTAACAAAGAAATATGTTATAGGGTAAGTTGTGTTCCCCCCAAAGTCCTAACCCCCAGTACCCCAAAATGTGACTGTATTTGGAGATAGGGCCTTTCTAAGAGGTGATCAAGTCAAAATGAGGCCTTTGGGGTGAGCCCTAGTCCAATCTAACTGGTGTCCTTATAAAAAGAGGAAATTTGGACACAGAGAGATACCAAGGGTGTGTGTGCACAGGGGAAAGGCCATGTGAGGACACAGTGAGAAGACTTGCTATCTGCAAGTTAAAGCGAGAGGCCTCAAGAGAAACCAAACTAGCTGACTTGCTCTTGGACTTCTAGCCTCCAGAACTGTGAGAAAATAAATTTCTGTTGTTTAAGCCACCCACTCCATGGTATTTATTATGGCAGCTCTAGCAAAATAATACAAAATGTAAACATAACTATCCATGTATTGCTACTGACATCAATTTAATTATTTTTAAAATAAAATTTTCCATCATCAAACAACCCCAATGTAGAAGTTAACATGAATTATCCTGAAAACAAAGAATATTTTCCAAGTGGCAGAATAGCAAATGGGATTCATTTTAAGGAGCCTTTATAGAGTTTATATAAGTAGAAAAGGGGGAAATGAAATTTCACATGTCAGCACTTATTCATTTATTGCATATGTATCAGGAATCTATTGTGCATTCTCAGGTGATAAAAAGATAAATTTAACACAGTCCCTGTCCTTAAAGACCTCAGAGGCAAACAGTAAATCATGCATTTTGTAAAAATATTCCAAAATACTCAAAGAGGTGGTAGATTATGAGTTGTCTCATTTCCCAGAGGCATAGGGGGAAGGAACCTTAGGAGTCCACATAGACTGTTCCATGAAGACATTGATCCTATCAACTAGTTTGGTCCACGAAGGTCAACAGACTTCTAATAATATTAATTGTGGCATTAGAAATAAAACAGGAAAACATATCCTTGTAAAAAGCTATAGAATCTTTACATTTTGTAGGTGTCTCTATTGCCTTTACTTCCAAATCATTAAAAAAAAAAATCCACTTCACTTCGTGTCTACTCCTACCACAGTGTCCAGGTCCTTCTCATCTCCTGTCTGGACTGCAGTAGCCATTGGCTTCCTACCTTGCCCCTCTACACTCCATCCTTCACAGAGTAGCCAAGGTGATCTTTTTTAAGTCCTAAATTTAATCATATCATTTCTGTGTTTAAAATGTATCAAAGATTTCCTGTTTTCAATTAGGAAAAAAATTAAGGTCCCTGACCTTTGTCTCAAAGGTCCTATGTGATCTAGTTCCTGCCTACCACTCTGACCTCATTTCCCATCGCTTTCTTCTGTGCCCACTTTTCTCTGTTTTATAAGTATGTGCAGCTTCTCCTCATTTTAAGGTTTTTGAATTAGATGTTCTCTCCCTGCCTAGAATGCCCTTAGCCCCAGATACTTACATGCCTGCAACCTTCTTTGCATTTCAGCTTAAATATAATCTTAGAGAGACCTCTTCTGAGAACACAGTCAAAAGCTACCCACCAGGTACTATGTATCAGTTTATTTTATTGTTATCACAACACTTCTCATTAACTGGTATTTCCTTCTTTGTTTCTTGGTTGCCCCTGTGGAATGTACATTTCCTGATAGGCAATGTACCTTGCCTGTCTTGTTCACAGCTATATCCCAGCTCACAAACTGCCTATCCCACAGTAGACACTCAGTAAACATGTTTTAATTAGTGTATTTATATAAAATGAAGCTCCGGCAGAGTCACAAAAGTATGGTGACCTACTCTGGAAAGGTTTACCTGCAGTGGGATATAAACAACTTGTATAAAGTGTGCTTAATGTGAATGTGACCCTAACTCTGTTCACACAATTGCGGTGTATTAAACTTAAGAGGAGCACTTCTCGAAAGTGGTAGCTTTAGGACAAAAATAATGACTAATAAAAAAAATGTTGACTGCTTTCACTCAAAAAGCAATCTGAGCACATAGATTCAAGTGGTCAGTTTCTTGGAGATGTAGCCTTTGTGTGATGACCTCTGCTGCCATTGAAAGTAAACACTGGAATGATTTAGGTGCTGGATTCTTTTTTGCAAATAAATGCTTGCCTGTGTACAGGTAAGTGAAAGGTAAACTCCAATCCTCAATTCAGTTTTAGGAAAAGTCAACCTGAAAAGTTCTTTTGTCCTTAGGTATTTGTTACAGCTGAAGTATATTAAGCTTTCACTCCATTCATAAAATGAAATAGCTTAACAGATTTCTGAGTTCACCTGAATTTGATTAAAATGAAGAGGTTTATGAAAATTTTCACATTTCAGGCATTTAGTTGATTTGCCATGGAAGAATCATTCAGTAGAACTCTTTAAAAGGCTTGTGTTAGGATATAGAACTCTTAAGTTAACTTTGTCTTAAAATTTTAATTCTATAGTTACATCTTGGAGCATATGACTTAGAACAAATTACTTAAAATACATATTAATCAGCAAATTATTATCTTGTATTTTTAGAGGATGAATTTTTGACAGTGAACATGGATGGCAACTCCACAAATGAGTGATTATCTGGTTTTGAAAGTCTTCAAAGAAAATTAATTCATTTTAGTAATCCTTTAGACATTTTATCTCCTTTGGTGATAAAGACTATTTCATTGTATCTAAACAATAATATGCAGTTGTTAAAAAAATTTTTTTAACTTTCTATCCTCAGTGATATAAAACATGCCATTTTCATTTAGCATATATGTGCTAGTCACCTTGACTCATGGTCTTCTATTAACTAAATAATTTTTTTGATTTAGTACATTCTTATACATTTTTGTTGACTTGACAAATATGTTCTTAGAACCTACTTTGAACATGGCATTGTACCAGGTATTGATTCACTCATTCATTAAATTCATTCACAACCTAATGAGACTTTTCTTTGTTCCCGGCATCCTTCTGGATGCTAGGGATAGATGAATAAAATACAGCTCTGTCTTTAATTAAGCCACAGCAATCTGGAAAAAATTCTATTTTCCCATTCATTGATTGTTTTTTGATTTCTTCATTCAATGGAAAATTTAATTTTTTTTTTTTTTTTTTGCGGTACGCGGGCCTCTCACTGTTGTGGCCTCTCCCGTTGGCGGAGCACAGGCTCTGGATGCGCAGGCTCAGCGGCCATGGCTCACGGTCTCAGCCGCTCCGCGGCATGTGGGATCTTCCCAGACCAGGGCACGAACCCGTGTCCCCCGCATCGGCAGGCGGACTCCCAACCACTGCGCCACCAGGGAAGCCCTAAAATTTTTAGCATGATTTGTTATATGTAAATTTATGATATTGAGGGATTTCGTGTTTGTTTGTTTAAATATTTACTTTTCTCTCACTGTCACAGATACCTGAATATGAAAATTCTAATATTAATTAACTCTGATGTTTATAGATTAGTGCATGAAAATTCTGTTGTGTTTTCTGAACTCAGAATAAGTCTTTTCTATGAATAACTGAAGACAACTCAAATGTATAAGGGAATTGTGTTCTAATAGCTTATTTATAAGTTAGTTGTTGAAATCAGAACACATTTCCCTGTGGGTGCTTTATTGCATGACTTGGTTTGACTCTTAGGCTAGTTTCAAAGCCTACTTAACTCATAATGTAATAACTACAATACATTAGTAACAGCACAGGTTTAAATCCTGGCTCCTGGAAGCAAGAAGTCATTTGGAGCAGAAGAAGGAAGAACAGAGGCATTTCCCGACCTCCATAGGACCTCCATTAGGATAATATTTGGAAATAAGAAATAAAATTTTACAGCAGGGTTTCTCAAGCTCTAATTAGCATCAAAACACCTGAGTGTTTGTAAAATGCAGATTCTGCTTCTGTAGGCTCAAGGAGGAGCCTGAGATTCCGCATTTCTAACAAGCTTTCTGGTGATGCCATAGTGCCAGTCCTCAGACCATGCTTTGAGTGACAAGATCTTAGGTTACCTTAACTAGTCATAAGACTTCTGTACTTCCAGTTCCTCTGCTCTGTCCCCGCCTTTGTTGATTGTTCTCTCAATTTACTGTGACAACCTGCCGTCTCTCTTCTTAAAATATTTGCTACTCCCAAACTAACCACAAAATTCCCCGTCTCTACAAATAAAGCTGATTTCAGCTAATGTGTAGGAGAAAGCTACCTAATTTAAATTGCTTCATCTTTGTAAGACTAATGTCACATTAACCCTAAAAAAAGGTAGATTAATTTTTTTAAAGGGGATTCCTCAGCCAAAAGAGTCTTCAGTTGGGAAAATTGGGGTTGTTGTATAAAAATAAAAGACAGAAAAGTCACACAGGGTGTTGAGGGAGGGATATTTTCAGTCAAGGCCTGCCACGGAGCCCAGTGTGGAGGTGTACCTCATGGCTCAATGTCCCAGAGTTATTCCTGTATCTTACAGGTACTTCCCTTCCTCTGCTCCTGGACTGAGGAGGCCTTTGAGACAGCATGCTGACTACTTATTCATTATCAAGTTCTATTTGAAACAACTAATGTTTATCAAGCACCTACTTTGTACAAAGCACTGTAATAAAGATATTAGATTTAGGTAAATAAGTTCTCAGGGAACTTACGGTTTAATAAGGGCGGCAATTTTACTTAATTCTTTCCTTATAGGAAATTAAATTCTGCATGTGTCCTAGGTGGCTCTCCTATTGTCTAATATACTTAAACAAACAAACAAAAAAAGAGCTAGCTGTGAACTTGGGAAAGTAACCATCTTTGGGGAACTTTGTTTTCTTTCTTTCTTGTTTTTCCTTCCCTTTTGGGCCACACAGCGCGGTTTGTGGGATCATCGTAGTTCCCCTACCAGGGATCAAGCCTAGGCCTTCAGCAGTGGAGGCTCGGAGTCCTAACCACTGGACCACCAGGGAATCCCTGGGGGAAATTTTATTTTCAAAGCTATAGAACCTTCCAACTCAGGCATTACAGTTACAATATCACTCCTGTGTGATCTTTTTGTGTCTGCTCCTCAGCCCTTCTGGTCTTTATAATGCTTCTGCCTTCACAGTACCAATCTACAATGCTACCCACCCCTATCCCCCACCCACTATTAGACTTGTTACTTCTCAACAAAGTATGCCCTTATGTTGTCCTGTATCTGCCCTCTGTCAGTATCTGTGAGGTCAAGCTCCTCTGAAATTTCAAGTTCAAATTTATTTGGAGTTGAAAATTGATAACTTAATGTGGTCTTTTTTGTATTTGACCCATGTAGTATTAATTTATGAAGAATAAGAATGAGACTAAAAATGAGAACGAGGAAGAGAAAGGAAATTAGACTGGATTTAGTAATTGTCAAGTTTACCACACATCACAGACCACACACTATTAGGCCACTAGAGGGTGGACCCTCTACCTCTTACCTACTGGTTAGGCTACCTGGAGGTGTTTGCATTTCCCATTCTCTGCACTAACCATACTCTGTAATAAAACGGGGAATAGACCATAAATTAATTTGTTCACCCATTTATCTAGTACTTTTAAAAAGAATTTTTGACACTGTCTCACTCTGGTGCCAGGATGTATATATGTCATGTCTGTCATCTTCCAGAATTTGATTTTAAATTTTTATCTAAACAAGTGTATTAGGATTCTCCAAAGAAACAGATTGAGATACAATAGGGTGTGTACATGTATAGAAATAAATTTTAGTTTAAGGAATTGGCTTACACAATTATGGAGGCTGTCAAGTCCAGGATCTGCATGGTGGGCCATGAGGCTGGACAACCAAGGAGCCAATGTTATAGTTCAAGTTTGAAGGCCATCTGCTGGCAGAATTCCCTTTTGGTCAAGGGAGGTCAGTCTTTTGTTCTATTCAGGCCTTCAGTTATTGAATGAGGCCTATTCACATTATGGAGGGCCATCTACTTTACTCAAAGTTCACCAGATAAATGTTAACCTCATCCAAAAACACCTCACAGGCACATCCAGAATAATATTTGACCACATTTCATAGCCCAACAAAGCTGCCACAGAAAATTGACCATCACAGTAGGAATAGGTATAAAAAACAATCAAGTCCTATTTCAGAATACTACAGCAGAGTGCCCTCATGCATAAGAATTATCCCAGTGTTTCCGCAGGACTGATCTGACAACATCTTGTCCGTCGGAACTTTTCTACCTAGATCTCACCATCCGTGCCCATTTAACCAGGAATTATTCAGCTTTCTGAGTATGGGAGTGGGGGTGGGGAGAGTGGGGATGGAGGGAGAGTGCTACTATAGTTGCTTTTGGAAAAATTAATAGATATTTCCTTCTTCTGTAGTAACTAAAGGACTTTATTCCAGTCCCTTTTTTTAGAAGTCTTACTCTAGAATTGCCAGAAACATTTAAAAACTCTTTAAGCTCACATTTCATGTGATGAAACTATAAAACATAATCCTTTAAGAGAAGCAGTCGTTTTCATTTTGCATATATTTATGGATTGAACTTCTAACAACTTCCAATTCCTTTCATGGGAATAAATTTGTGAGATATTTTTGCTGACTCTGGGTGGTCCCTTTGTTCTGTATTCATTTTATTTGTGATTTTGACAACTAAAAATTATTCAGTCTTTAAACTTGCACAAAGTGAGAGAAATGGCCAAGTTTACATCAAAATGCAAATCAAAACTACAGACTATTTTAATTCTGTTTAAACTAAGAATGGGAATTGACATTAAGCTCAAACTAAAATGATCACAGATTGTTTTTTGATATACTTTGCTGGGATTTTTCAGAATAAGATAATTTGAGTATAAAAAGTCATTGCTTTGCTCTTGTATCAGTTTATATGAAATAGTTTATCACAAAGCTAACATTCAGTTTTTAAGTGTAGAAAAGATTATTAGACTGCGGACAATTAAAGTCTATGTTTAACATATTATTTAGTCAGATAAGACTTTGATCCTTGTAGTAATTAGGAAGTCTGTGCCTCATATTCCAGCTTCAGGAGAGATTATTACCCTATTAACAATAGCTTCTCCTTTGTTGTGGTTTTATACCCTCTTCCTGAGTTCCAGCGATTTTCCTTTACAGCATTATTGCTATAGTTTTTCTCAAATAAATTACTGGGTTTTCTTTGACTGATTCATTTGTAAGCACATCAAGTTTACACCCTTTGGAAGGAGGGGACACAGGATAGCGGCAGTAGGGAAGTAGGCTTTAAAAATCCATCAAGAAATGAGCACAGCGCAGGAAGATGTGAGTACCAGTACTTTAAGTTTTACAAAAAAAATGCCCTGCTTAAGAATAACCTTCACTTTTTGCCCCCCTCCCTCACACCGAATCACTCTAATTCTATTTAATCCTTGCGTTAAACCTTGACTATTTGCCTGAACATTACATTATAGAAATCAATGCTAATATGCATAGAAACGTGTGTGTTTTAAAATATTTATTTATTTAATTTATTTATTTTGGCTGCTCTGGGTCTTATTTGCGGCACACAGGATCTTTAGTTGTGGCATGTGGACTCTTAGTTGCAGCATGCATGCGGGATCTAGTTCCCTGACCAGGGATTGAACCTGATCCCCCTGCACTGGGAGCTCGGAGTCTCACCCACTAGACTACCAGGGAAGTCCTAGAAATGTGTGTGTTTTATAGAAGTTTTATGATAACAACTGGTGCCATGAGAAACTTTCACATGTTTATTGCCTAGAAGAAAAAGCTTGGCTACTTTTAAATTCTTCTCTATTAATCACATATAAACAGTAGTGGGATATTCATATGTCTGCTTTCCTACTAGACTGTAAACTTCTTGAGGGAGAGGGTAGACCTTATTCATCTTTGTTGATGGAGGAGCTAGCACTAGTACAGTGGCTGGCACACAAAGCACATCTCAATGAGAGTAGCTGAATGAAGCATTGTATGACACTTTAGCATAAGTAATTAATGATAAATGGATAAATAATAAATTAGTATAAGACACAGTATATCAACCTCAGGCTTAGCTTTTCTGGTTACTTTTCATTAGCAACACATGACTAAGAAATTGTCCTGTTTATGTTTGTTGGCAAAATAGCTGTTTTGACTTTAAAGGCAAACCCCTTACTATGGTTAATATCCCCTCCTTCACACTGTTATACCTCCAAATTCTGTTTATTCTCATTGGGATAAAATTTGAAAACATTTTGAAAAAAAGTGACTGTCTTCACAGACATCATACATAGTTTAAACCACATATTAGAGAGCATAGTAAGTAATTAAACCTGATAAGTAGAGACATAGAAATTATACCCATTTTTAAAATAATAATTATGTTATATCCTCAAAGCATCCTTTCTTCCCCATATCTTATAACTCTAATTTATATCAAGCCCATTTAGTAAGATTATTTTCCCATACTAAAGATGGTAGAAAAACTTTTTCTTATTTTTGATAGGCCAAGTGTGTGCTGACTACTGTGTAAACACAGAAATGAAAATATTAATATACCTGAAATGATATGCTTAACAGTAACACTCCAACACATTACTTATAATAAGGTTTTGATTATATTAAATTTCTATTTTCACAATATAACTACCACATCTTAAATTCCATAGTACTTTACAGAAATTTTTAGAGTGAATGCTTTGGGTTTGCCAGCTCAGCCATCTCCTTAAAAAAAAAAAAAAAATTAAAAGCATAGTTAGATAGGGGTCGCAGAAGGCGAAGAGAGAGAGAAAGGACGCGAGAAAATATTTGAAGAATTTATAGTCAAAAACTTCCCTAACATGGGAAAGGAAATAGCCACCCAAGTCTAGGAAGTGCAGAGAGTCCCAGGCAGGACAAAACCAAGGAGAAACTCGCTGAGACACATAGTAATCAAACTGACAAAAATTAAAGACAAAGAAAAATTATTAAAAGCAACAAGGGAAAAACAGCAAATAACATACAAGGGAACTCCCGTAAGGTTAACAGCTGATTTCTCAGCAGAAACTCTACAAGCCAGAAGGGAGTGGCACGATATATATAAAGTGATGAAAGGGAAGAACCTACAACCAAGATTACTCTACCCAGCAAGGATCCCATTTAGATTCAACAGAGAAATCAAAAGCTTTACAGACAAGCAAAAGCTAAGAGAATTCACCACCAAACCAGCTCTACAACAACTGCTAAAGGAACTTCTCTAAGTGGGAAACACAAGGAAAGAAAAGGACCTACAAAAACAAACCCAAAACAATTAAGAAAATGGTAATAGGAACATACATATCAATAATTACCTTAAATGTGAATGGATTAAGTGCTCCAACCAAAAGACACAGGCTCGCTGAATGGATATGAAAACGAGACCTGTTTATATGCTGTCTAAAAGAGACCCACTTCAGACCTAGGGACACATACAGACTGAAAGTGAGGGAATGGAAAAAGATATTCCATGTGAATGGAAATGAAAAGAAAGCTAGAGTAGCAATACTCATATCAGATAAAATAGACTTTAAAATAAAGAGTGTTACAAGAGACAAGGAAGGACACTACATAATGATCAAGGGATCAATCCAAGAAGAAGATATAACAATTATAAATATATATGCACCCAACGTAGGAGCACCTTAACACATAAGGCAAATGCTAGCAGCTATAAAAGAGGAAATTGACAGTAACACAATAATACACCACACTTACACCAATGGACAGATCATCGAGACAGAAAATTAATAAGGAAGCACAAGCTTTAAATGACACAATAGACCAGATTGATTTAATTGATATTTATAGGACATTCCATCCAAAAACAGCAGATTACACTTTCTTCTCAACTGTGCACGAAACATTCTGCAGGATAGATCACATCTTGGGTCACAAATCAAGCCTCAGTAAATTTAAGAAAATTGAAATCATATCAAGCATCTTTTCTGACCACAACGCTATGAGATTAGAAATCAATCACAGGGAAAAAAATGTAAAAAACACAAATGCATGGAAGCTAAATAATACGTTACTAAATAACCAAGAGATCACGAAGAAATCAAAGAGGAAATAAAAAAATACCTAGAGACAAATGACAACGAAAACATGACAATCAAAAACCCATGGGTTGCAGCAAAAGCAGTGCTAAGAGGGAAGTTTAAAGCAATACAACCCTACCTCAAGAAACAAGAAAAATGTCAAATAAACAATCTAAGCTTACACCTAAAGGAACTAGAGAAAGAACAAACAAAACCCAAAGTTAGTAAAAGTAAAGAAACCATAAAGATCAGAGCAGAAATAAATGAAGTAGAAACAAAGAAAACAATAGCAAATATCAATAAAACTACACACAGATTCTTTGAGATGATAAACAAAATTGATAAACCTTTAGCATGACTCATCAAGAAAAAGGGGGAACTACTGTAAAGCAATTATACTCCAATAAAGATGTTAAAAAAAAAAGAAAGGGGGAGAGGACTCAAATCAATAAAATTAGAAATGAAAAAGGAGTTACAATTGACACCACAGAAATACAAAGCATCATAAGAGACTACTACAAGCAACTCTATGCCAATAAAATGGACAACCTGGAAGAAATGGACAAATTCTTAGAAAGGACAATATTGTGAAAATCACTATTCTACCCAAAGCAATCTGCAGATTCAATGCAATCCCTATCAAATCACGAATGACAGTTTTTATAGAACTAGAACAAAAAAAATCTTAAAATCTGCATGGAAACACAAAAGACCCTGAATAGCCAAAGCAGTCTTGAGGGGAAAAAAAACAGAGCTGGAGAAATCAGACTTCCTGACTTCAGACTATACTACAAAGCTACAGTAGTCAAGACAATATAGTACTGGCACAAAAACAGAAATATAGATCAATGGAACATGATAGAAAATCCAGAGATAAACCCACGCACCTATGGTCAACTAATTTATGACAAAGGAGGCAAGAATATACATTGGAGAAAAGATAGTCTCTTCAGTAAGTGGTGCTGGGAAAACTGGATAGCTACATGTAAAAGAATGAAATTAGAACACTCTATAACACCATACACTAAAATAAACTCAAAATGTATTAAAGACCTAAATATAAGACCAGACACTATAAAACTCTTAGAGGAAAACATAGGAAGAACACTCTTTGACGTAAATCACAGCAAGATCTTTTTTGACCCATCTCCTAGAGTAATGGAAATAAAAACAAAAATAAACAAATGGGACCTAATGAAACTTAAAACCTTTTGCACAGCAAAGGAAACTATAAACAAGATGAAAAGACAACCCTCAGAATGGGAGAAAATATTTGCAAATAAATCAACGGACAAAGGATTCATCTCCAAAATTTATAAACAGATCATGCAGCTCAATATCAGAAAAACAGCCCAATCCAAAAACGGGCAGAAGACCTAAATAGACATTTCTCCAAAGAAGACATACAGATGGCCAAGAGGCACATGAAAAGCTGCTCACCATCACTAATTATTAGAGAAATGCAAATCAAAACTGCAATGAGGTATCACCTCATACTGGCTAGAATGGGCATCATCAGAAAATCTGTTAACAAATGTTGGAGAGGGTGTGGAGAAAAGGGAACCCCCTTGCACTGTTGGTGGGTTGTAAATTGATATAGCCACTATGGAGAACAGTATGGAGGTTCCTTAAAAAACTAAAAATAGAATTACCCTATGACCCAGCAATCCCACTACTGGGCATATATCCAGAGAAAACCATAATTCAAAAAGACACATGTACCCCAGTGTTCATTGCAGCACTGTTTACATTAGCCAGGTCATGGAAGCAACCTAAATGTCCATCAACAGACGAATGGATATAGAATATGTGGTACATATATACAATGGAATATTACTCAGCCATAAAAAGGAACAAAATTGGATCATTTGTAGAGACGTGGATGGACCTAGAGACTGTCATACAGAGTGTAGTATGTCAGCAAGGGAAAAACAAATATATATTAATGCATATAAGTGGAATCTAGAAAAATGATACAGATGAACCTGTTTGCAAGGCAGAAATAGAGACAGATATAGAGAACAAAGGTATGGACACTGATGTCAGAAATCATGGGGGGTTGGGGGGATGAATTGGGAGATTGGGATTGACATGTGTACACTAATATGTATAAAATAGATAACTAATAAGAACCTGCTGTATAAAAAAGCAATAAAATAAAAGCACAGTTAGTAACAATAATAGCTTACACTTACAAAGTGCTAGGCGCATGCTAGCACTAATATAAGTGCTTTGCAGGCATCTACTCACTTATTGTCAAAACATCCTATGAGGTAGGTATTATTATTGTCCCTCTATTACTTATGAGGTCTCTGAGGCATGGAGAGGTTAAATAACTTATCCCAAGTCACACACAGTAAGTGCGACTTACAAAGTCAAAGCTGGGATTTGAACCCAGGCAATTTGTCTCCAAAGCCTGTGCTCTTTACCACTAGGAAATATAAATTTTAAAGTAAGATATGTAAATATTATAAATAAATACTAGCCCTATATTGACTGGGATTGTGTCTGTTTGGTTTACCTTTGGATATACTGACTTACAAACTGCCTGGCACATAGTTTCATAAAGTGTTATAAAATGAATATCAAAGTAATGCAGATACATTGCAGAACAATTAGACAATGCAAATAAAAAAATAATAACCTGTAACCCCAACATATTGTATTTTGGTGTGTGCCATTTCAGTCTTTTTTTTTTGGGGGGGGGTGTACGCGGGCCTCTCACTGTTGTGGCCTCTCCCGTTGCGGAGCACAGGCTCCGGACGCGCAGGCTCAGCGGCCACGGCTCATGGGCCCAGCCGCTCCGCAGCATGTGGGATCTTCCTAGACTGGGGCACGAACCCGTGTCTCCTGCATCAGCAGGCAGACTCTCAACCACTGCACCACCAGGGAAGCCCCATTTCAGTCTTTAATAAACCTATACACATTTTTTTTCATGCACACAAACAAAATATCATTCTGTATTATTTTTGTAGGCTTTTTTCACTTTGAATTTTCCTAGGTCAAAAAGTACCTGTCTGCAACAATAATTCTTCCCTTCCATAACAGTATACATTCTCCCATGATCAATTTTAATGTACATTTTGTAAATAAAATGTATGGGGATGGCAAAGTCGTGTTCTATGTAGATATTTGGGGTTATATCATGTTAAAATGTAAAGTAGTCTCATGTTTCCCTATCTATAACACAAAATTTATCATCTGAAATTCTAAAATTAGTAATATTTGAAAAACAATCTAGCTGACATGAGAATGTCATAAAACAAATTAGCTGACATAAGAATGACTAAATTAAATGAATGTATACATGAAAGTAAGTTTGTCAACCAGTAAGGACATGATATCTCTTCACCTGTCTCTGTTTAGATGTTATTCAGAGAATTTGTCTTCTGTTTTGTTTTAATTCTTTGAATCACTTTGTATTAATTATGTTGTTTTCAACTTACAAATTGCACTGCTTTAGATCTTTCTATATCTGAATTTAAAAATGCATGTTAAAAATATGACAGCAAAAACAAAAAATGACAGCAAATTTATCCTCGTCCTAACGCCACATAATTTCAAAGCTTGGTCTTTCTGTTCTAGAGCCAGTGGGCTGTTTCCGTTAACAAGAGGGATAAGAGGAAGCCAAAATGAATGTGCCTTTTTTGATTAAATGTTAAAACTTCCAAGCTTCAATACACTGTGTTATACAGGGATGATGGGTTTTCAGGTCTTCCTTTAATTAGTTGAAAATGGAAAAGTTAATTACATATAATTATAACTTTGCTTGAATATAGGACTTCCATAACACTGACAGTAGATAAAGAGCAGTTCTTTTACTGATAGGTATGCTGATTTAGTCTGTGACATCCCAGGAGGGGTTTTGTGGTAATATTTTAGATGACATTAACTTAGTTCTATAGACTTGTCAACCAAAGCATACAAAGAGTAATAAAATGTTTTTAAACTTAAAATTAAATAATTTTTTTTCTTTATGATTCAAGTCTTATTCTGTGAGTGCCTTCTGATAAACCAAAGATCCCTTACATATCACAGCTTCTGTCTTTTATGAGCAGCAATTTCATAGAAATCCTCAAGGGACAATGGTGCTGTAGATAGACTTTCTTACTACTGTGCAGATAATTAAGAACAAATAAGAATTGTCAAAATGGGGCTGTCATTGGGCACATGGAACGTTTGCTCCATAAATATACAGAATAATTTCAAAAGTTGTCCAAGAAATTCATTAGTTAAAACAGATACTAGAAGTACAAAAGACATTTTCCACGTTGAAACAATACAATAAATCAACAAAGCCCATGGCTTTTTCCTTCCTTGATCCTCACACTTCCTAAGCTATTACATTTCACTTGATTATTCATCTACTATTTTTTTTTTTTTTTTTTTTTTTTTTTTTTCCCCACC
>NW_020175528.1:12303485-12336944 GCF_003031525.2 Neophocaena asiaeorientalis asiaeorientalis
TTCATTTTCCTTTTTTTTTTTTTTCCTTTTTTTTTTTTTTTTTTTTTTTTTTTGCAGTTCACACATCACGGCTATTCAACAACATTGCACTTCTGGATTTTCTTAATTACTTCTTCCCTCTTTGCTTCACTGCACTGGCTCCTCTTCCAGGTCACTTAATTGTGGGCTATTTTCAAGGCAGGCCCCTTGTCTTCTCTCTCACATGATTTCTCTTAGTCACCACACTCTGCCTATGTATCTACATGTTACTGGTTTCCAATTTTTTCTTTCTTTGTTCGGACTCCTACAGCATAATTCAGTCTCTCACCACCTGGCTACTCAGGTATTATCTAAAATGTTAACCAGCCTGGAGTGACATTTGAGCCCAGATCTCAGCACATCTGGAGGGAGACTTACAGAGAGGGGAGCAAACTCGGTGTTTTGACAAAACAGCAAATGGTTCAGTTTGTCTGCAGCGTGGTGGGAGAGAGCGAGGGTGGAAGGACGTAAGACTGGAGCCACATTATTTAGGATCTGGTGGGCTATAGATTTTATGAAGCCTTTGGATTTTACTCTCAATATGGTACCTTTGGAGGGCTGAGGTCATGGGCGTGACAAACTCTGGTTACACTTTTAAACAATCACTGATTGCTGGGTGAAAAATAGCAGAAAGGCAATGATGGAAGTAGAGAGAACAGCTAGATTGGATACTATTGAACACTTTCAGGCAAAAAGATTAGGGATGAATGAATAATAAGAGTCAAGGTTAGCCCACAAGTGCCTATTTAAACCGTAATATGACTGAGGTTGTTTAAGTTACAGTGAAAAATAAAGTAGTATTTCTATAATAGTAATGAAATAAAATAGAAAAGCAATACCACTTAATATGATTTCTTATTGATCCTTTTGATGCTGGTATCTGAAGGAAAGCTGGTTTTATTAAAAGAAGTTTTGGAGTTAGATAGAGATTTGTAGAATGTCTGTTGGGAACTTCTGGATACTTTCAAGAGCTTTAGAAGTCAAAGGAAATTGGTCTATGTTATATTTAATCTTACTTTAAAACTCATGACTTTCCTTTTTACTGTCAGAGTGTGGGGCTTATCATCCAGGATTAACTTTGCCTTTTAGATTGCAAATGGAAGGGGAGAGCATGAGAGAAAAAAATATGAGAGGTTTTTCCTGAAGTAAAAGAGAAAGTTGTAATAAAGCTGAGGAAGGGATGGAATTAAAGAGGATATTGTGTACTTAACTGAGCTGTGAAAGGTGGAAGATAAGGAAATGGAAGACCACAACTTGGGCATGGCCCACCTCAGTGAGAAGAAAGAATGAATGTCAAAAAGTCAAAAAAAAAAAAGTAATAATTGGGTGATAAGTGCTTCACAGCTTTGGAGATGAGAGACAGAAAACCATACAATAGAATGTTAAAATGGCAATTTTAAAAGTCAGGGTTTATTAATTTAGAAAAACCTTACACTGTTGAGAGAGTAGCATTGACATATATACAGTACCAAATGTAAAATGGATGGCTAGTGGGAAGCAGCTGCATAGCACAGGGAGATCAATATACATATAGCTTATTGATTTTGTTGAACATTAGAAACTAACATCACTATGTAAAGCAATTATATTCCAATAAAGATATATATATATATATATATATAAACCTTACACTGTGAATTAATTGACTGTCAAGAGATTAATTACCCTTACTGTCTTAGAGCTAATAAAGAGAAAAAAAAATCTTTTCTGAAGTTTAGGGAACAGAAATTATAGATGCATTCATTTAAACTTATTTTCACGGAGTTAAGGAATTTCCCAGTCCTTAACTGCAATGGTTAATATATTGCAATATTAACTACATATGTTCTAGCAAAGGATAGTTTTTTGAGATCTGTTGGCAAAACACTGTCATGCTTTAATTTGTGAACAGTGTTGCTCTTTGGAAATAGGCTATTAGAGGACATATAATTCTTGGTTATGTGTTCTTATAGAAGTAGTCCCCTTTATTATTTAATAATATATTCCACAGTTTACACCTGCTTGTATGTGTGTGTGGGTTGTGTATACGAGGCAGGGCCGTGCCATGTTCTTTTGGGACAAAGGTATTATAAGTTAAACAAGCCCCTATTGGGACTTCCCTGGCGGTCCAGTGGTTAAGACTCTATACTCCCAATGTAGGGGGCATGGGTTTGATTCCTGGTCAGGTAACTAAGATCCCACATGCTACATGGCATGGCCTAAAAAAATTTAAAAAATAAACAAGCCCCTATTAATTATTTCACTGGAATTGTACTTCAGTACTCTAGATGTAAAACTGATAATAATAATTGACCTCAAACACATTGATATAAGGTTATCCTCTATGAAAATATCACATGCATTTTAAATGTCACTACTTCATACTTTATTCAACATAATTCATTATAAGACAGACAAAAGGCTAAATATATGCTAAAGGTTAAATACTTAGATCTATAACAGTAAGAAAATTAATAAGTTTTTGAAATAATAAACTAAAAAAAATCTATATTTTTATCTTTCCTGGCCAGAGAAATTGTTAACAGCATGCTAGCAAGAATCATCCTAATTTCTGCAAAACACAATTTTTACTGCAGTGTAGGCAGGGCCTAAAATACATTTCTCACTACTGCATCTATTTTTAATTTCTAATTCAACATGGAATTCTTAATTCACTGTCTCTAAGTTGCAGGCTATTTACAAAGGCTTAGGTGAAACACTAAGCTTTTACTGAGTATTTTATTTTTAACTTTTCTCTTCCCTAGGAATAACACAAAATAGACTCCTTTTGAAAATGTGATAAGGATGTATCTGGTGCATTTTTTTTCTGCAATTTTTAAAATAGATTTCCCGCATCAGCAGTGACAGTGCTCTCTCAACCAAGCAAGTATCAGCTAAAATACATTCTGGACATAAAGTGCATAGAGTTAATTAACCTTAACATATGAAGGTTAAGCTAAGTGAAGTCATTTTAAAACAAAAACAATTAATTCTTAGTAGTGTTTAGATTTTAAAAAAATAATGCCTTGGTCTGTCTCTGTCTCTCTGGAAAGTTTGCAGGTCTGTGTTTTGGATTTGTTGTTGTTGTTAGAAAGAAATGTATGTCTAGTTGGCACTGTGCAGTGCAGTTCTATTTTTACCTTAATTCATCCTAAATTGAACAACATGATTATATCTACTTACAAGGTTCAAGTATCACCCATGGGATAGGGCCAATGTCTTTTAAAGCACACAAGATCTGCATTTTTACTTCTCCCTATAGGCAGATATGGACTTTTAATATTCTCCTTTGCTCTCCTTGTATCCTCAGAATGACAAGGAAGCAGAATCTTGCAAGATTTTATAGTAAATGTTTTCTCACAAGCTTTACGGTAATCATTTCCGATTCATTTAAGCCATGAAACAACAAATAAATTATTATTATGAGGTTTTGAGATCTATTTTAAAAAGTGGCCATGGGAAACTAATCTTTGGTGGTAGTAGTAAGAACAGTCATTACCTTGGGGTGGAGGTGGATAGTTACCTACTGGGAAGGAGCCTAAGGGAACTTCTTATTATCTTGTTCTAGGTGGAATCATACATACAGTTCATCCAGCTGTGCACTTAAGATTAGTGCCATTTATTTATTTATCTATCTGTTTATTTATTTATTTATAAAAATGTGTGTGTGTGTGTGTGTATGCTATGATGTGTTATGGTCAAAATTTAACCAAAAAAGCTTTGGCTTTGATGAGAGTCAGACACAATTGGATTACAGGGACATATTTTTCTGATTCAATAGTCAATTTTTATTTAATACCAATAAATAATGTTTGATAGAAAGTCTATGTTATATTTGGATAGAAATTTATTAACTAATAGTAGAGTAATATCCGTTAAAGTGAAATCGATTTTCTTCTTTGTTCAACTCTCATTTGGGGAAAAATTAGACATTACTCTGTACAATATCATATCCTACACTTCTTACCTTTTTCTACCCACCTTTTGTTCTCCATATTCATTCTTCAGTGCCAAAAAGCTACTCTCTTTTCTCAGTGGGGACAGCCATTTATCCATTCCTCTAAAAGGACAAAGCTGGAGTTGAACTACAGCACAAATCCTCCAGCACTCTAATTCTGTGCTTTTCTGAGAGAGGAGTATTGGGACAATCTAGGGTGTGTATTTTACAGTGTGGTAAATCAGTGGGTTTAGGGCTTAGAGCACAACAGAGATTTTTTTTTTTTTCAATGCAGGAAACAGACAAGGCATCAACTAGGAAAAAGAAAATGATCACCTATGGGAAATTTTTGGAAATGTCTAGGAAAAGAATCATCATAAATTCCCTTTAAGTATTTCTGGTTGTTTAAAAATTTCTCAAAACCTCCTGTCTTGCTTCATAGACACTGTTCTTTTTTTTTTTTCCACATGTATTTGGGGACCTTATAGTCTCTGAAATGGTTGAGCATATTTTACATATTTAATGATCTCTTACCCCAAAACAAAATGAATCCTGCCATACCAGTGTCAGTAATCTTCCCTGAAGATTTTAGAATTTTGATCTCAGGGACAGTTAAGCCTTTATAAAAGGAAAAGCCAAAGAATAATAGGATTTTAAAAATTTGTGATTCTAGGGAGTGGACAGTGCTCTAAATTTTGACAAAGTGGAGAGATGGGGAAGAGGCAAGAATGAGAAAAAGCCCATGCTAGTTGTTAATTGTTGGCTATACCTTATCACATTTAATTTTGCTTCTGAAAATTCTGCGGGACAGGATGGGATTTCTTTAATCACCTTCCTCGAGAACAAAAAAGTAAAACGTGGTAAATTTTACTCAGAAGCCCCTGAAGGAATTTGAGCACAGAAGTTATTTTCAATCTCTTCACAGATATGTTTTTATTCCTTACAAGTCCCATTGTTTTCAGAGTTTTCAGCAGTTAAGTAACTGGTCATCCTCAAGGCCACCTTGGGAGAAATTGGTAGGAAAAAAATGAAATTAACTGAAGGACATCTAGATACATAATGATTTGTTCAGGGAGACACACACACACACACACACACACACACACACACACACACACACACCATTTGAAATGAATACTCCAACCTGCCATTTTAGCTTCCTCAATCCTAAAATTATGGTTGATAAATATTCTCTGAGGCCAGTTAAATGGTTGAGATAAGCATGTTTCATATTCTGCTGCATCTATTTCTCTATAACAAATTACCTTCAAAAGCATAACAGCTTAAAACAACAATAACATTTATTGTCTTATTGTACAGGGTCAGGAATTCAAGAATGGGTTAGTTGGATGGTGCTGGCTCAGAGTCTCTCATAAGAGTGCAATAAGGTATTGGTTAGGCCGTAGACATCTAAAGGTTTGACAGGGCCTAGAGTATCTTTTTCAAAGATGATTCACTCACGTGGCTGACAAATTAATGCTAGTTGTTAGTGGGAAGTCGTAGTTCCTCCCGACGTGGACCTCTACATAGGGTTGCTTCAGTGTCCTCAGGACAAAGCCACTGGCTTCTCCCAGAGCAAGTGATCCAATAGAAAGCAAAGAGGAAACTGCAATGACTTCCAGGATCTAGTCTGAAAGGTTAGAGCTTGGGCTTCCCTGGTGGCGCAGAGGTTAAGAATCTGCCTGCCAATGCAGGAGACACAGGTTCGAGCCCTGGTCTGGGAAGATCCCACATGCCGCAGAGCAACTAAGCCCCTGTGCCACAACTACTGAGCCTGTGCTCTAGAGCCCTCGAGCCACAGCTACAGAGCCTGTGTGCCACACTACTGAAGCCTGCACACCTAGAGCCTGTGCTCCCCAACCAGAAGCCACTGCAGTGAGAAGCCCATGTACTGCAACGAAGAGTAGCCCCTGCTCACCACAACTAGAGAAAGCCTGCACACAGCAATGAACACCCAATGCAGCCAAAAATAAATAAATTAATTAAAAAGTTAGAGCCTGCCACCTGCGTAATAAGCTGTTGATTTTAGAGATCAGTATAGAAGTGGGCCTCACAAGGGCGTGAATATTAGGAAGTGAGAATCATTGGGGGAATCAACATGGAGACTGGCTACCACAGTCCTCTCTGGTCCCCAGTAATTTACATTCCTCCCACTAGCAAAATACATTCATTCTTGCCCAAGGCCCCCAAAAGTCTCATCCCAGCGCAAAGTCCAGAATCTCATCTTCTCAGTCAGATGTAGGTGCTGATGAGGCCTCACAGGTGTAGTCCACTAGGTACAGCTCCCTGGGTGCAGTTCTATGACCTACAGGCCTGGAGACAAGCTATCTGCTTCCCACACACACACCTGTCATTCATAGGATAACTGCTATCAACTCCCCTTTGAAAAGGGGGAGGGCAGGAGGCACAAAAAGGGCATTGGTCCATAGTCGTTCTGAAAATCATTTAGGCTCATATAGGAACTGGAAAGTTTCATATATGTTGAATTTAAAAAGAAATCATACTCCATTATTTCTGCACTATCCTCTTGGGTATAGAGGTTAGATTTATTTGGTGTGGGATGCTAATACCTCTGCAAATGGCAATGCACAAGAAACCCTTATGTTATGAAACTTCCCATTTGCAGTTGCATATGTTTCCTGTTAAAGGGCTTAGAGATTGTAAATAAGTACACTAGTGATGCTTGTGTACTGCAGCAACAGTTAATGATAACTAGGTAGTGGTTTTAGAATACCAAAGGGAAAGATATACAAGATAATGACTAACTTTTAAGAAATAGGATATATCCTTTGTCCTATATCTTTCTGCTAGCTTTCTATCTATTGGCTGAGTAGCTTCTCTCAGAAGAAAGGAGTTTTTTTTTCATGTTAATTAGCCACCCTGGCAAAAAGGTTCACAACTATGACAGTATAGTAAGGTGGTTAAGAGCATTGACTTTGGCATCAAAAACTCTTCACGTGGAATCATAGTCCTACCAGTTACTAGTTATGTGACCTTGGGGAGGTGAGTTACCTGAGTCTCACACCTACCTAATAGGGAGATTGAGAAGATTAAATGAGATAATATATATTAAAGCACTTGGCACACTGTCTGGCCCAGAATAAGCCCTCTAATTATCATTATTATCTAAAATTATGGGAATTATCTGTGCATTTCACTACTCTTGGGGTCACAGTTTTCCCATCTGCAAAATTAGGGGTTTGGACTCAATTTCTCAGGTTCCTTTGCACCTCTACCAGCCTACAGTTTTTCCAGCTGAATTGGCCACAACAGCCTTTTCTCCCCCAATAATCACTTGCATTTACAGAGCACTTTTAACTTCAGAATCTTTCATATCTGTTATCTCTTTTTTTTTTATAATAGTGTTTATTTATTTTTACTTGTTGACAGTTTGCTTTATTTATTTATTTATGGCAGTGTTGGGTCTACGTTTCCGTGTGAGGGCTTTCTCTAGTTGTGGCAAGCGGGGGCCACTCTTCATCGCGGTGCGCGGGCTTCTCACTATCGCGGCCTCTCTTGTTGCAGAGCACAGGCTCCAGACGCGCAGGCTCAGTAATTGTGGCTCACGGGCCCAGTTGCTCCGCGGCATGTGGGATCTTCCCAGACCAGGGCTCGAACCCGTGTCCCCTGCATTGGCAGGCAGATTCTCAACCACTGCGCCACCAGGGAAGCCCCATATCTGTTATCTCTTGATTCTCATCATCACTCTGTGAGGCAAGTGGGCAGGGAAGGCAGCATTATTCTCATTTGACTGGCGAAGAAAATGAGATACTGAGAGGTTGTAACTTGCCTGATGTTGGCTACAAAGTCAAAATTAGAGGAGCCTGGCACTTATGGTATCATCCCAGGATTCTTTCCTCTAAGCAATATGGCCTGTCTTAGTGTTTCATCTACTTTATTTCAGCCAAGAAACATGAAAAACAGTTAAAAGAGTGCCCAAGTAAGACCATAGGAATTAAATATAAAGAATATGGGCAGTTCTGATCAAAACCAATGGGGGATAGGATGTATATATTACATCTCATTTGTTCACACCAATCTGAAAACGTCAATTTACCATGCACCTTGACTCCCTTGTGACACACTAGGATGTCGTAATATGTATTGGTAGGGTGCTGTCATTTCTATGAGTTGTGTGTAACTTTTTAACGACAGGATGTGAGTAATTACTCAATTCATCAGTTTTCTTCCTTTGCTATTGATTGTTTCCAGTTTCAGCCGGGCTTTTTTTTCATTAAAGTGATTAGCTTCTCTACTATTTTAATCAGTACCTCTGTTTGCAAATCAATGTCTAGAAAACACGTCTAGAGGAAATAAAGGGCATGTGGTTGGTAAGCCCAAATGGGTAATTAAGGAGTGGAATAGACTGAAGCCTGAAGTAGATAAAGGAAAGGAGCTGGAGGGAATATTCTCAGCAGCCTCTCTCCTGCCATACTTCTTCCCTGAAGTGGGACTCATGCTAACATATTGGGGCATGAAGCTAAAATGTTGGTCAAATATTGACTTTTCATTGACAAGACTGTCTGGACATACCCTGGTTCAGAGTACCAGAGATTTGCTGAAACCACTGACACAGTAGATTAAGCGCCATTACTCTGTGTGTAGTCAAGGGATTTAGTATTATTTGTTTTTAGTTACTGAACCAGAATGCCATACCCATTTTCATGGCATTTATTTGGCATGGTTTTCAATTGTAGAATTCCTGTGGATAATGAGACAGCTTTCTATCTAATCTTAGAAGTAGTGAAGAAGATTCCAGCTGAAATATCCTGCCAGCTGGGAGATAGTGTGCTCAGTTCCCAATGAGAATCTAAGAAGTTTTAATTAAAAAACTTTACCAAGTCCCTTCAACCTTCTGAGTTTTTAGCTTCACTCTCTGTGGAACTCTGAAGGCACAACTTTTTAAGAATTAAAGATATGTTACGTATACTATAAATATTTATATACTATGTAAATTACATAGGAAATAATATATGATTATATAATATATATATGTTTACATAAAAACAATAAGATCTGCCAGCAACGTAGTATTCTTTCAAGGATCATGTGTCAAGAAATGAAAGGTCATTAAGGAATGGGAAAATTTTCAACAAGTTGCTATTAAAGTGTCTTGACTAAAAATTTATTTTCAGTAGAAAACGCCTTCTAAAACATTTATATAATGTTAAATGCCTAAGTGTTTATACAGAGCTATTGACTGGGTTTTAATATCCCACTGGGAGGTTTAGGTGGAAACAACTCTAAACACACTTGCCCATTCTTAAAGTCTTAGAATCAGCACTTCCTTAGGCTCAACTGAAACATAGTAAATTCGTTTGGAAGATATCTAAGTTTGTTTTTTTTCCTGAAGAAAAGTTTGGACTATTTGGACACAGAAAAATGTCATTGTTATGTTGAGAAAGCATTGCAAATGGCAAGGTTTGCTCTCACCTTGACTGTTAGTCCGTGATATCAAAAACTTTACAATGTAGCTCCCTATTAGTAACTTTAGTGGCAGAACTCTGTAAATAAGTGCTACCGTGTACTCTGCCATTTTGCTAAGGAGTAGCTAAGCACTTCAAAATGAGCACCCATCAAATAGTTTGGAGGCTTTCATCAAAGCTCAACTAACAAGAAGTTACAAGAAGCAAGCTTCCAGTTCCCCACCTGGGCTCTTTGCCTTGTCTGTAAGCTTCTTGAGGTTATGACTCACAATGTTTTGACTTCTTTTTTAGTATTTTTCATTGTATGGTCCTGGGGACCACAAAATTGAAGTTTGATAAATGTTTGCAAAGTTAAATCGGTTCACTAAACTGATGAGAGAAGGAGATGAGGGAGATCCCTGCACCCAAATCAGAGTCCAGAAATAGAGAAAGCCTCAGTGCAGGACTAGCCTTTATTTGCCCTGTGACATCATGGGTGAATTTTAGGAAACATAAAGTTGTAACATACTTAAAAATGATCAGACATTTCTATTTCAGTTTTTCAAGACCTCTGGCTTTCATATGATTGAGGGCAGCACTGAAGAATTCTCTTCCCTATTTTTCTGTCTCATATATAATTTCCTGCTATTGCATGAAATCAAAGATGTCTACATTATTATAATTTAGCAAACTTATGAAAGTTCTAGAAAAATATTTTATGATGACTTTTATTTCTATTTTATATTTGAGATTCAAGGTTATAAAATAGAAATTATTTTTTCCTCAATGTTTATTAGCTTATAATTTCTCAGAATGACTTTTCTCGAAAGAGACTGTTTAAATGACAAGTATCTGTTTTTCACAATTGTGACATATGGGCTTCTCTAGAGACTATGAAATTTGGGAGAGTTATTCTCTCAAATCTCCAACACCTCCTTACACATAAATGACTGCCTAGGCCATGTATGAATAAGTGTTTTCTGTTTCCTGGGCATGTTAGAATATTGTTCTGAAGTGAATTTCCCTTTTAGCCAGTCAGCAGATATGTAAGGAGTGTCTATACATATACTGTTTCCTAGGAAATAAATGATTGGAACACTTTTCTCTTGATATTTTCTAAAAAGTGTTACAGGTTCATAACAGTCAACAAAATAAATGAAATTGGGGCACAAACAGAAGAGGCCTAAAATATTGTCAGTGTCATTGCTGATGAAAAGCGTGCATGGTAGTAAACAAAACATTTCAGCAGGAGGAAATGCAATTTTGCATTGATCTAACCACATTCAATAGATTATCATACAGTTATGTTTAAGCAAAAGGATCTTGTGTACTTTCAACTTTCTTTCTGTTTATCTCGATCATACTGGGATTTGGAACAAATTTATATCCGTACTTTATTTTCTGAGACCTCCTATTAGTGGCTTCTTGTTTTGTTTTGATTTGTTTTGTTCTTGGAAGTTTTGTATTATTTTTTGGCATTAGATATATGCTTAAAACATATTTCTTCATTAATTCCATAAATGAAATAGTTACAGAAAACCCATCAGAGAAAATTCTTTTAAAAAATTTTATTGAGTGAACTCATACAGTCCTTTAAAAGATACCATTTTCAAAAATCCCTTAAAACTGACATCTGGTAACTGTTGCATTATAAACATAGTGAAATGAAGTCCATCTTCACATATTTTCAGATGCTTTTCTTTATATTCCTTTTAATGGGCAACACCAACCTACCAAATGTTGTACAGAAAGTGTTTTGAAACATACTTAGTGTCTATAGCAATATTACTTCACAAAGGAAAAATATGAATTTAGAGAGTCGCGTTTTTAACACCAATTTAATTAGGTTTAATATTTTTTCCCACTTGTAAGATAGAAAGACATGACATTTCACATAATCCATCTCCCACTCCGCCCCCCATTCCTCCCAAGTCCTCACCCAGAGGATTTCTGCCCTCAGCATTTATATTAGGGAGGCTAATCAGACACTGAAACTTGCAGGTTGGTGAGGCCGTTATGGGTCCAGGAATTATAATTAGCCCAGTTACTCCAGATCTTTGAAGATTGCCTTTGAAGAAGTGGGGAGCAGACTCAGAAAACCTGCTCGTGAAGCCATTCAGACTCAAATAAGGCCTATCTACCAGAAAACAAATTTATTAATTTAGAATGGGGAGCTAAAATATTGAGTGTACAATTAAAAAATAAGATTTCTGGACAGAGTGTGGTAGACTGCCTCTCTCCTTTCTACTCCTGGCTATCAGGGCCCTCAGAGAGCATCACTCCATCTTAGAAATTGCTCAGAAAATGGTACCAAATTATGGATCACTTTGGCTCTTTTATGGGTGTCATTACTATACCAATCATTGCTTTTCAGAGGACTGTCATAATCAGGATTCTCGGTTTCACAGCTCATTTTACATTGCTTATATTCTTGTTTATTTTTTATTGTGGTATACCTTCTTTATAGTAAAGTACCTGATCTTAAATGTAAAGCTTGATGGATTTTACATATGTATTGTGAAAGGATTTCAATCTAAAATGGAACGAGAGGATATGAAATGGAGAATCTTATTCATCCACCCTCAGAACAGAATTTAAGAATTGAGTGGCTGATTTCCCGTAAATGCTCGATTTACGGGAATACTGAGACTTATCTCTTGACAGTGAACTGAACATCCACCAAGAATTTCTCCCCATCCTCAAGCCAATGAACTTGCTGTTTGGTCTCTGGCTGGACTTTCCCCTCTTTGCACTCCTTGCCCACAAATACAGCCCCTGTCCCCACCCCAAACCCTCAAGGGATTCACCCGTAAGTTGGTCCAGCCTCATTTCCTGAATTGCAATTCCTCTGCTATTCCTGAATAAACTCAATTTCTGGTAATTTGAGCTTGCCTCAGATTACCTCTTTATTTAGGTTGACAGTATACACCCATGTAACCATCACCCAGATTTGAGATATTGAACATGTCTAGCACTCAGAAGTTTGCCTCATGCTTCCCGCAGGCAATCCCATTCGCCAATGCGAACCTCTATTCTGAACTCTGTTTCTCTGGCTGAGTTGATCGTATTTTAGTTTAGTTGGCTCATCTTGATCTTACCTAGGAAAATGCTTTAACCTCATTTGAGTCCTGATCCTATTATGGAATAGATTCATTAATGGAAATTTTCCTATAAACGATAAGCCTGACCATACTATGTGGATTCTACCTAAAGTAGAAAAATGAATGTCTTAAAATTGTCTTTCTAACTTTTTTTTTGCTGTATATCTATCTCTGATTTTAATGTCCAATTACCTGCCTCCCCACCCCTTTATCCTATAGCTATCATCTATCTCTCAGGTGCTGTAATAAAATCCCAGGGGAGAAGAATTGGGCCTGGTGGTAGACATGGCAGAAAATCAAGTATACTCGAGAGGAACGTGAGGGAAGAGCCTGTTTGGGAAAGTAATAGCTGATAAACATGGATTAGGGAGGCAGAGAAGTTGAAGATCTACTGAAGGGATAATGATTCAAGGAACTATAGAGTTCACCAGTCTCAATGAGCCAGTTCACTCATTGGTCAACACTTGCTTAATGAACAAATTTTCGTTATCATAGGATCAGTGTTAAGTGCTGCTGTATTGTATTGGTGTGACGAACCTTTCAGCATGTTGTGTTCTCAGAATTGTCTTCCTATGTCTGTTGTCAAAGCAAGCTTTACCTTTCAATGTGGGATATACTTCTTGAAAGTACTACTAGAAACTGTTTTCTGGCCAATCTGTTAGCTGAAGCTGGGTTGATTGATGCCAGAAACCATTTAGAAGTCCCTCAGACAAAGCTATGGTAATGAGGAGGATTTGGGGCCCCTTTCTTCTAAGCCAGTAAATAAATACAACGATCAACACTTCATTGTGATGGTTTAAATGGTGTTCATATTGAATATCTATGGATCAGAGTATTCTGGCAGACTATTAACATCTTCGTATAAGCAGTTAAGGGAAATATTTTCTGAACAGTTTTTCCTTTGTACTGCTTTCCTTTTTACAGTGTTAACATTTCTCCTAAGTTCTGCTTTTTCAGTAGAAAACTTAGCCCTAAATTAAAAAAAAAAATTAAAGCAGACAATTCTTTCTAATTGTTTCACACAGCAGAACTCTCTAACTTCAGAGTTTGTTCTTGGAATGTTCTAGAAATATTGCAGATCAAATTGATGCTGTAGAGCAATGTAATATTAGAATTCTAATCTACAATTAGATTTTTTAATGTCTTGAGTATCCGAAGCCAATTTTAAGGAAGTAAGCGTTTGCAGGTAAATCAATCTGATGATTTCCCCTTTTTAAATTAAAACTAAGCTCAATGAACAACTCATTAAACTAGGTTGAACAGCTAGGTTAAATGAACATCTTCAGGAACAATCTTAAAAGAGAGAAAATGTCACAAAGGCTAAACATGACCATCCAGAGCCTGTGCATATATAGAAGAGGGGGAAATTATTCTATTTCTTCGACTTGGTGATTAAGGTTTATAGCTCCATTGGACAGCTTCTCTCCTAGTAGTCACCTATGTAACTACTACCCAGCCTCCAAATGTCCATGAAAAGCACTCCCTACCCAATTGCCATGGGTTGAATTTGACTGTAATATTTACACCAGTATTGTAAAGGGATTCTCTTGTATGATCATGGAACTAACAGAAGAGTGATGAGATTTGATATGACGTAGATAGCAAGAAAATGGAGGTAAAAGTTACCTGCAAAAAACAGTGTACAGAAGGTGCTGAAGGGGAGAAAGGAAATATAGATAAAGCCAAGAAACTCTTCTTAAAAGGAAAATCTTTTAAGGACAGATCCTAACACAAACAAAGTGATGGAGAAAGCAGGGACTAAACACATTTAGAAAGAACTTCGGAGACCCTGACATCTAACCAAATGCCAGCGGGTGTGGGGATTGAGTGGACCAGGTAATAACCGATAGGAGCAGTCGGTACGACTTCCCTTCTGAAGCATGACCCCTTTCCTGAGCCAGTGTATACCTATTATGTGCCTTTGGGCTCTCTTGAGAACCCTTGAGTGCATAGCTTTCCCTTTGTAAGCCTTAGACTTCACCAAGGCCAAAATAGTGCCCTCCTTCTGGTGGTGATGGCACTAGTATACGTGGAGCTGCAAGAGAGTGAAGGTATGCACACAAGGTGGCATAACCTTTTGATACAATGTCATAACTTGTGAGAATGTTGCCCCAAGGATACAGTGTATGAAGTTCATTAAAGGGGACTCTTGCAAAGGAGTCTGGTGAAACTGCCCTGCCCATTCCCTATGACACACAGCGCAAGGTCCGTGTTACAGAAACTGAAACGGTTAGGGAAAGCATGATCAAGCATCACTGAGGCGGAAGCTGGCGGGGAGGAAAACCCCAACATGTTCTGTCAGGTCAGCAGTTCGTGTGGCTATAAACAAGTAAGATTGCAATGTTGTGAGGTAATCCTAGTCTGACTCAGTCCTTTATCAATAGCTTTCAGGTCATGTTCCTGAATCTTCTGTTAAGCAAATACAACAGTTTCACAATGATGGCATAGTTAAACATTATGTCTCTGCTTATCCAATCCTCTACTTATCCTTTCCTATACTTACTTTTCTTGAAATAAATCCCATCACAATACAGAGCAATGGGAAGAAAATAGGGGAGGAAACAGTGTCATCTTCTCTTTATATCCCTATGATCCCTCTGAGGCCACATTCTATGAGAGCAGATACTTGGGAAATCAGATGAGAGAGAGAGGAGATAAAGCATTTTAAAGCAGAAGCAACCTTCAAACTCACTGCATTCAATTCCCCTAAATTTATAGATGAGAAACATGAAGGCCCAAAAAAGGAGAGTGACTTGCTTAAGTCATACAGCAAGTTAGTGGAAGAACCTGAATTAGAATACCAGTCTTTTGATCTCTAATCTTAATCTAAAAGTTAAAAAAAAAAATTTTTTTTGATGTGGACCATTTTTAAAGTCTTTATTGAATTTGTTACAATATTGCTTCTGTTTTATGTTTTAGTTTTATGGCCTCGAGGCATGTGGGATCTTAGCTCCCTGACCAGGGATCAAACCTACACCCCCTGCACTGGAAGGCAGAGTCTCAACCACTGGACCACCAGAGAAGTCCCTAATTTTATTTTAATTTAACTATAGTTGATTTACAAATTGTGCTAGTTTCAGGTGTATAGCTTCAGACTCTTTTTCCTTATAGGTTATTATTAGATATTGAATATGGTTCCCAGTGCTATACAGTAAATCCTTGTTGTTTATCTGTTTTATATATAGTGGTCTGTATCTGTTAGTGCCATACTCCTAATTTATCCCTCCCCATCCCCTTTCCCCTTTGGGAACCATAGGTTTGTTTTCTATGAGTCTGTTTTCTGTGAGTCTGTTTCTGTTTCATAGATAAGTTCATTTGTGGCATACTTTAGAGTCCACATATAAGTGATATCATATGGTATTTGTCTTTCTTTGTCTGGCTTACTTCACTTAGTGTGATAATCTCTAGGTCCATCCATGTTGTTGCAAATGGCATTATTTCATTCTTTTTTGTGGCTGAGTAGTATTCCACTGTATATATGTACCACATCTTCTTTATCCATTCACAAAATAGTGGATCCCAGCTGTGTTGCTGAGACTGTTCTGTGATTCCAAAACAGCAAGTTTCTTTGGCATCAAGGTCTCTCTTCTCTCTGGACACTATAGCAAAATAAGGGGCAGGTCAGTGTGCAGTCCAAGCATGGGGCATGCAAGGGCACTTGAGCACGCTTTGATTAGCACATGTGAAAGCTCAAAGCCCATTTAAAACTGGGAGAAACAGGGCTCTGGAGACTCAGATCCGCGTGGGAAATCTCCTGGATCTTAAAAGACACATATATGTACTACTGACTGTAGCTAATTTTTAGGGTTAAATTGCTAGTAGGTGAGAACTCAAGACCTCTGACATTGCTGGGAAATAGATCAGCTCCAAGTAATAGAGGGTGTGGGAGTCAGGCCTCCAAGGAGCAAAAGGGTATAGTAATCAATGAAAGGCATTGCTAGAGGGAAAGACATTTTCTTGGGCATGGAACCTGAGGAGAGCTCCACTCCTCCCTAGGAGCTTGCATCGGATCTAGAAGTGAAACCACAGTGGAATCATCCAACGTCTACATGGGCTTAGCATTTGTCATACTCTGGAAACCATCCAGAAATTAGAGAGCTCAAGGAAAAATTAATGTCCATAAATAGTGCTGTTGATTGTCTATAAATGTGCCTTTCTGTGCAGGATCTAAAATCTTGTAAATGGCTTTTTTCAATTATAATAAGAAATGAGTTTCCTCTATTCTGCCTCATCTATACAAAGTGATATGGAAATAAGGTAAGGGGCTTCATCCCAGAGGCTGTAGTCTCATTATTTTTTTATAAGCATTCAAATCATTCAACAAATACTTATTATGTTCCTCTTAGTAAATCCATGTACTTTCTGATCTGAGCACAGGAGAGAAAGACAATATCTCAATCCTCATTAGAATTATAAATAAACAGGTGAATTAATTTAAAAAAAAAAACATGGTCATGGATTTGGTAAGTTAAATGAAATAAGGTGGTTGCTGAAATAGCCTATGTCAGGGGGTAACAAACTTTTCCCGTGAAGGGCCACATAGACAGTGTATGGGCTATCAGGTCTCTGTGACGACCACTTCATCCTGTTGTCCTTGTAGCCTGAACATAGTCGTACATCCCATATACATGAATAGCTCACTGTGTTCCAATAAAACTTTATTTATAGACACTAAAATTTGAATTTCTCATAATTTTCATGTCACATTATTTATTTTAACCATTAAAAAGTTAAAACCATTCTCAGCTCATGGGCTGTACCAAAAAATAAAAATAAAAAAAAAATAGAAGGTCAGATTTAGCCAGTAGACAAGCCCAACTATGGTCTGAATGTTTGTGTCCCCACCCAAATTCATGTGTAGAAATCCTAATGCCCAGTGTGAAAGTATTAGGAAGTGGGACCTTTGGGAGATGCTTCGGTGCTGAGGGTGGAGCCCTCATGAATGGCATTAGTTCCTTGTAAAAGAGACCCCACAGAGCTCCCTAGCTCATTCCATCATATGAGGACACAATGAGAAGTTAACAGTCTGCCACCTGGGAGAGGGTCTTCTCCAGAATTTGACCATGCTGGCACCCTGATCCTGGGCTCCTAGCCTCCAAATCTGTGAAAAAGTAAATTACAGCTGTTTATAAGCCACCCAGTCGGTGGCATTTTGTTATAGGAGCCTAAACGAGGTAAAACATGTCCTTTGCATTAACTCCTGGCTGTGTGATTTAGGGAGAAGAGAGTACGGTTAACTTAGGTAGAGCTTGGTAGGGCTTCTCTGAAGAGGTGACAGCTTAGTGGATGAGGGGAAACGAGCTGTGGAAAGAGCTGGAAAAAGAACACTCCAGGCAGAGGAAACAACAAACAAAAAATCCTGAAGCAGTGAGAGCCCCAAAACCCTATGCTGTAAATTGAGGTTTATTAAGGACTGAAATACTTAAGCAAAAATCCTTTAAAAATATATGTCTCATTGCATTAGTGGCATTGATCTCCGGTCATTAGGTGATAAATGTTATAAAAGGGACGGCATAAACATGGCATAAATAATCCTTCAATGAAATTTCACATCCTCTTACTGTCATCGTCTCTGGCAAAGAATGACAGGTTGATTTTTTTTCTCACTTATGTATGATTACTTGACAGAGGAGGAGAAGAATCATTTCATATCTTCGTGGCGATTTACATGAATTATCCTGTAGAAATGGTAGACATTTTTCATTCAGTGTTTTTACTGTACATCTGTGTCGTTGAGTATGTAACCATATGTTTACCAGCCAAATATTCTAATTCTTTTGGGTAGACATTGTACAATGAAATTATGTGTAAAGGTGAATAAAATATACTTATTTGTATATACATTTAGAAGTCTATTCGTCAGTGTTTTACTACTATATAAAAGGCTTTTATGTTACCACAGACTTGTAAACTGGCCATCTGGTAGCATGATTGGAGAACATCCATAAAAATGAATGATGAAAAGAAATGTCCAAATACTGTTTTATACAGTGTTTTTTTCTGAACCCATACTCCATTTGTGATTTCAAAGCTTGGCATAAAAAAAAATAGAAAAAAATTACTTGCAGAGTCACCTTATGTGGGAGAGACATGATTACTTCTGTCTACATTTTAAATCTGCAGCAGACCTTCAAATCTTACCCAGATGCTGGCAAAGGGGAACATTTTCTTCATTTTAGAAATAATACTCAGAGAACACACCCATCTGTCTGTTGTAAGAAAATGTCCAAGTCACATTCACATGTTTATCAAAAGAACCAGAAGTGTTAGTGAGAACTAAAATATGCCAGGAACAGAAAAAAAAAAAAAAATCAAGGAAAAGAGTGGGCAATAATGTTTTAAAATGTGTTTCTGGTAAAAAATGGTATCTCGGGTTTTGGTTACATAAAAAGTACCTCACAATATCTTAAATTCATGATGTTAAAACAGTCCTAAGAAAGATGGCTATGAGATTCATCTCAGATGTGAAGCAGAAAATGTTGAATGATATCATGAAATACTTGGTACCTAATTCAGATTTTTACCAGGTGAATAAACATATCTTAGTTTGCAGAACTTTTACCTTTGCTACTCTGTATCATTGCATAGTTTAAGGACTTGCATTGTGTAGGTATTTTGAGGGTTTTAGGTTTTATAATACATTAAGATAATCTTTGGATATAACTTTAATTAAATTCAGCGTCACTTATCTAATGCCCTAAAGGTTCCCAAATATAAAGATGAATAAGACTGGAATATTTCCTGAAGTATTCATGTTCATCAGGAAAAAAAAAATCTCAAAGAGCTCCGATTTGAGGCGGGGAAGTGCTGTAATACAGGGAGAAAGTGTGAAGGGAGCAAAGGGAAGGAATTGGTTAATTTTGATGGAGGAAATCTGGGATGTTTCCTAGATGAGCTGGCACTTGAGCTGGGCCTGCAACGAATGAAGATACAGGAGAAAGCATCCAGCCACTGGCATTTTCATCCATGGGAAACCATCTCATAGAGGTTTTTGAGCAGGAAGTGCTCTGATCAGTTCCAATTTGTTTTTATTTTACACATTTAAAAAAAGCTGTAAGATAGAATAAATTTACAGAAAAGCACATACATCATAAATGTTTGATTTCAGGGTTTTTCTGAAACAAATACCTGTATGACTCTCTTCCTACCATGTATAAATAAATAAATCAAGCAAGCAAGCACTAGCAGAATTGCAGAAATTCTCAAATCAGGGCTGGCTTCCTGAAGGTGCACCTGGGCAGTGGCACAAACCCTGGCAATGGGCACGGTCCTCGCTTGGTTTAATGCTCTACTGTTTTATCTTGAACTTCTTAATAAATTTTGAACAAGGGACCCTGCGTTTGTATTTGGCATCGAGCCGCACAATTTATGCAGCCTTTCCTGCCCAAACCATCATTCTGCAACACATCCAAATGTGCAGTTCTCCCCGCTAGGGCAAACCATTATTTTTTATTTTCTTTACAGTTTATTCCCTATTTACACATGCGTGAACAAAGTAGTTAAATTTTGTCTATTATGAACATTATAGAAATAGATTTATACAATCTGTATTCTGTTGTGTCTGGCTTTTTTCCCTCAGTGTTATGTGTTTAAGAGTCATCGTGTTGTGATTTGTTCATTTTCTCAGTGGTATTTTTAATGAGCTCTATCTGCTAGATTATGCAGGATTAGTTGGTACATGGGAGAGAGCAAGACTGGAAGCAGAGAGACCAGTTCGGAGGCTAGGCTTATGGACAATTACAGCGTGAGAGCCCGAGACCTGTAAATAATACTACAGGAACATTTCTGCTCTCTGGAAACCAGTATTTCAGAGCCCTCAGACTTTTGCAACTACGGCAGAACTTCCAAGTTCTCCTTCTTGGTTACCTGTAGTCCTGTTACAGCTGTTGGAGTAAGGACCTCAGTTCCCAGGCACAGTTCCCAGGAACTCCACAGGGTTCCCTGGCTGTCCTGAAGATAGGCAGCTGGCTTCTCCCAGAGTGAGAAATTCAGAGAGAGAGCCCCAGACTGAAGATGCAATCTTTTATAACTTAATCTTGGAAGCAACATACCATCACTTCTGGTCTCTTGGTCATATAAACCAACCCTGATACACTATGGGAGGGACTGTTCAAGGCTGTGAATGACAGGATGTTGGAATGGTGGGAGCCATCTTGGAGACTGGCTACCTCAGAAATTAAATAAATTGTCCGGTCGTACAGCTAGAAGGTGACTGAGCCAAGATTTGAAAGTAAGTCTGTCAGACTAAAAATCCAGTGTTCTTTCTACTTCATATGACTTTACGACGTCAGGAATCAATAAGTGTAAAAAATAATTTTTTTGGAGATTTTTGTGTAAAAAATGTTGGGTTAACTATAACTTTATATCATATACATAACCAAACTTGAAGACTGTTAAAGCTTTTTAAATGTGATTTTCAATGAAAAAATAAGATATTGGATTTATCTCTTACCCAATATTTATTGAACAGGAATGAAAAAATTATGTGTAATTTCAATTGCCCGAAAAATTCTGAGTTTCTAAAGGGTATTTCGGTGTTTGGGGTAGACATTATAGGCTGGCTTACCTAACGCCATTCTTCATTTATTTCTCCCTTGTCTCCCTCCACTATAAAAGGTAGATAAGTCGGTTATGCATTTTCCCAGCCTCTTTTGCAGCTAGAAGGACATTCAATGCAGTACTGGCCAAGGAAATTTAACTGGAAGCCTCCTGGAGCTTTTGCCTCTTGATAGAACATAAAATCCTCCTGGTGCATCCGTGGCCCACCCTCCCATTCCCACCTTCTTCCTGCCTCAAAAACGGACTTGACTTCTGGGACTGCATTTCTCTTCACTGAGCTATTGAACCAAGGCCAGAAGAACTCCAATTTCAGACTTCTTAAGTAAGAAATAAACCTTTATTTGTTTAGTCCCACCACCCTTTAATTGGGTTTCCAGTTAAATGCAGCCTTAAGTGTTCCTAATTCTTTTAGGGTAAGGCAACATGAGAAGATATTACAAGTAAAGGTAGCAAATCCTCAGGGAAAGAGGGTGTGATAGAAAAATTTTGTGGCTCGTTAGGAAAACTTACTTCTAAACAATTTCCATGTAACCTAAATTTCTACATACCTAGCTGAAAAGTAAGACAACACAAGCATTTATCTTGTTAGTAATATTTTGACTTAGTCTCTAACAACAGTGCAGGAAGTCCAAACCTCCTTATTGCCTCACAAATAGCCCTGGGACCCGTTAGGGGTGTCTCCCCTGCCCTTTCTCTGATCAGTCTCCTTGACTGCTCTATGGGTTGGACCATTCATTTTGCTCCTATGTCCGCTCATTATATTGAGGTGTTTGCAGCTTCCAGTGAGTGCCCAAAGTGACTATTATTCTGCTGGTGTCTGCTGAAGAGGTTACGTGCTGCTGCGGAGGTCTACCACAGACTCTCTGAGGCTGCTGCAGCCACCACAGCTGCTGGCCTTGGCATCAAATGTTACAGAAGCTGTGGGCCCAAATGCTGCTGGCACCCTGCAGCTCAGTGGCCCAGAGACTGCTCCTCTAGGTACTCTCACTGGGGCAGTCCCAAGGGTAATGTAAGAGGTAGATGCTACATTGATAGACGCTACATCTCCCTTTCTATCTGGTGATTTTTGCTGTCCTTGAATCACATTTATGATCCTCAGCCATGTCTCCTCTTACTTCTCCAGTGGTAACTTGGTCCATTACAGAATAGTGCATTTACTGGCCTGATTTACTTGTCCTGGGCCATCCTTCCTGGCTTGCCTGCATCTTAGAATGAAGCAGCCTTAGGCTCAAGCTGTAATTCTTGATACCTATAAGTCATATAAAGTTGGCCTAATTTAATTTGTAGCTGTATACACTGATAAAAGTTTATTTGAATTGAACAGAACAAGAATAGGCTGATAGTTTAGTATTTGGAAAATTACACGGCACGGTTCTAAAGCATCTGAGAATGTTACCTGTTGCTTATGTTGTACAAATGTGCTTGGAAAATCAAAGACAGCCTCTCCTGTCACACCCAACCTCCTCCTATCATTTTTATTTACATGTAATGAAGGGTCTTTTCAGAACACAGGCTTTACCTCAGAATAACAAGATACTCTGTTTTTACACAATAATTCAGCTCACCCAGAGGAAATGCTGTGGTATCTGTGAACATTATTTCTATCTCCCAGCCACCGAATATTGACTCCCTGGGTCAGCCTATAGAAAGCGTGTTATTCAAGACAGGAAATTTTACTACATATGAGATTTAATGAGAAAGATTTGTTAGGCATGTAATATTCAGGAATTTCCATTTCATTGTTACAATGAACATACACTTTTAAATATTGCTTATGCCTGGTATTCTATTCAAATAAGTACCGAGAACAGTTTAGAGAAAATCTCAGACCAAAACCAAGTCAGCAAAATTATCTTTTTTTATTTTTATTTTTTCCTGTTAAGGAATTTGCAGCCTTGAGAATAAGTCATTTCCCAAACATGCTAGGACACACTTTGGAAAGAGTGAGGGGCAGATTTCTTTTACGCCTCAGGAAAAAAACTTAGGGCAAAAGAGATGGAAGGCTGGGTTCAAAGTGACAAAGGAAGCACAAATGTGTTAACGATGCAGAAGTCACAGCCTGGCTTTGAATGGTGCTGACACATCAAAGGGCACTGTTGGCCACAAAAAGGAAGATCATTTCTGGAGAGGGACAAAACCATTTGGGAGAATGCAGCTGAAGCCCTTGATTCCCTAGTTAATTATGCAGGCCAGCGGCCGCTCTGTTCTGCTGCCCCAGAGGTCATGAATTTGAACATGCTTCATCCCACCTTCAGAACAAACAGGCAAACAACCCCAAACCAGGGTGTCATTGGGGACTTTGTCAGGAAAACCTCTTCCTGGGCAACATTAGCATACTCGATACAAATAGTCCCATCAAAATCCATTAAATGAGAGGAAAATTCTTTGATAGATAAGTCCTTAAGATAGCTGTCTTATTTGATCAGTACATTATAGAATACCTGAGGCCTACATTAAGCTGTACGTTAAAATAGTCATGAGAAAACTAGAATCAGGTTTCTAGTTTTCAAATAGTTCTATGATAAAAAGACAAGACATTAACCAAAATGTTAAGTTTTTTGTTTGGAGGTAATTTGTTATTTTTATTTTATTCTTTTTGCTTTTTCATACATTTTAAATTTATTATAGTAAACAGAGTACTTATCTAATGAAAAGAATATAAATATTTTTCCTATGCTGACACGATACCCTATACAACAGCAACATTTTCTAGATAAATATTCAACTACTCAAAATGACTCAAAATGATTCTCTGAGGTTAGGTACCCAAGGTTTTATTGTAATTTAGCATGAAATGGAAAGAGAAACTCAAGAGACTACATAGGTAATAGAGTTTCATTGAGTTCATTTAATTTCCCATTAGTAATGGAATTTTTAATCACATAAGTCGCAGGTTTGTGTGTGTATTTTCACTAAGGGTATGGGCCTGTAGGAGATGTGGAGTTAATTTTATTGTTGCTTTATTTATTTTTTTTAACATCTTTATTGGAGTATAATTGCTTTACAATGGTGTGTTAGTTTCTGCTCTATCACAAAGCGAATCAGTTATACATATACATATATCCCCATATCTCCTCCCTCTTGAGTCTCCCTCCCACCCTCCCTATCCCACCCCTCTAGGCGGTCACAAACCACTGAGCTGATCTCCCTGTGCTCTGCGGCTGCTTCCCACTAGCTATCTATTTTACGTTCGGTAATTTTATAATTATTTATTTGTATGTATTGAGAAAAAGCCTTCAGAAATTTTAACAGAATCTGGCTGGACAGTCTTGAGAGGAATTATCAATATCCTTCTTAATTAAAAAGAAAAAAAAAAAAGCTGAACTGGCATCTTCACAAACTTATGTAACCCACATTTAGCAGCTTAGCAGCTTCATGCTGCACAGTCACTGTTAGAAACAGTTTCATTTCTACTTCTATTCCCAGACCCACACCTGGCCTCCCTTCCTTCAGCAGGTGCCTTGCCATTTTTATTTACAGAGAGAAGGTTATTTGCAGCTTGAACTCTCTCATATTTTTATCTTCTCAGTTCCAGTTTTTCGGTCTCTTGGCTCTTCTTCTTTCCTGTGTGAGAGGAAAGAGGCTTCCCCAGCCTTCCTCCAAGAGTTTTCAGACACCTCCTCTGCCCTCTCCTCGGAAACTTCTATTCAGTAGACATCCTATTGCTTGGATTTCAATCTCTCCGTCTTTACTGACACTAAATTATGACTGAATAATTTACTGAATTATTTTTCAGTTGAAAAGCAAGCCAAATGTAACCATAAAAAAGAAAACATTAAAAATGCTAGAAGAAAACACTAGTTATATAAAATATCCTAGAGGGTGAGACACCTTTCTGTTTGTGGCATGAAATTCAGAAAGAAAACCCAAAAAGAAGAAGATCAATAAGTTCAAATAGAAATATTAATGAAAAAAAGCATAAAGATGAATAATAAACTAATAATTATTTGCATAGTACATGATTAACAGAGGATAATATCCTTATTGTATAACATAACCATAGTACATAATCAACAATTACAAATCAATAAGAAAAAGTTGAGAAGTCCAACAAAAAATGGGGGATACTTTAACTATTGAGAACAAATTTTACAGTACATGTATAAAAATATGAATCTGAATTTTTCATAAATTATGTAGAATTGTGTCATATCTATTGATATATGTTTACTATTCGAGTAGTATTTTACTATACAGATTAAGGCCAAGACTTATGGCTATATCCGATGACAGATTAGTAGTTCATTTTGATTATAAGAACTTTTGGCCTCCAGCAACAAATGAGGATCTTTTCTTAATACATAGTTTAGAGATTGGCAAACCATGAGCCTGTAGGCCAGATGCAGCCTACCACCTGTTTCTGTAAAGAAAGTGTTATTGGAACACAGCCATGCCCATTTATTTACATATTGTCTATGGCTGCTTTCATGCTACAGGGGCAGAATTGAGTAGTTGCAATGGAGATGTACAGCCTGCAAAATCTGAAATATTTACTATCTGACCCTTAATAAAAGAAGTTTGCCAACTGCTTGTTTAGAATATTTAGCTTATATGAAACACAGAAATGTTTGATCAGTTCCCCAGGATCATTCCTTTTTAATTTCATACAATTATATTCTACAAGGCAATAAGGTTTTTTAAAGGACATAACTCCTTAAAAGAAAGAATTTGGTTTTATACTTTAGGGGTAATATGTTCACATTACAATAGTTGAATAATAGGCCAGTAATCTTTCTTTTATATGTAAGTTTTAAAACAAATAAAGAAAAAACTTCAGAAGAGTTACAAATTTCCATGACAGAACTGGATATAATCATCATAAAATTATTTGAATAGACTGAATTCTGTAGTTCTGAGTGTTATCTTCCTAAGACACCACCACAAATCTTTTTTTCTAACTCCCCATCACAAGATACTGTAACTGCCAGCAAAATAGAAACCTCTTTGGCAGATTCCTTAAACAAAACCTGATTGCTGACAATAATTTACAAAGGAAACTGCCTTTCCCTCAATATAGACTCTCATTGTTTCCATCAAAACCACAAAGTCTAAAGCACTTCTTGGAGCCACTGCTGCAGAAGGAGTGGTTGGCTTCCCCCCGCATCAGGGGAAGTGGTGGATTTTTGTCTGTCCAAGAGAAAGGGGGACTCCTTTAATCTGGTGGTTGGTGACAAAAAAGCAAGTGAAAGGAAAGTTCTTTTCTTTTTTTAATTTTATTATTTTCTTATTGAAGCTTAGTTGATTTACAATGTTGTGCTAACTACTGCTGTACAGCAAACTGATTCAGTTATACATATATATATTCTTTTTTAATATATTATTTTCCATCATGGTTTATCATATTGAATATAGTTCTCTGTGCTATCAGTAGGACTTTGTTGTTTATCCATTCTCTATATAAAAGCTTACATCTGCTAACCCCAACCTCCCACTAATCCCTCCCCTTTAGCAACCACCAGTCTGTGCTCTATGTCCCTGATTCTGATTCTATTTCATAGATAGGTTCATTTGTGTCATATTTTATTTTATTTTATTATTTTCTTGTGTGTGTCATAGTTTAGATTCCACATATAAGTGATATCATATAGTATTTCTCTTTCACTTTCTGACTTAACTTCACTTAGTATGATAATCTCTTGTTGAATCCATGTTGCTGCAAACGGCATTATTTTCTTCTTTATGGCTGGGTAGTATTTTATTATATATGTGTACCACATCTTTATACATTCATCTCTTGATGGATATTTAGGTTGTTTCCATGTCTTGGGTATTGTGAATAGTGCTTCTTTGAACATAGGGGTGCATGTATTTTTTTAAGTCTTTAGTGAATTTGTTACAAAATTACTTTTTTTTTTAACATTTTTATCAGAGTATAATTGCTTTCAAGTGTGTGTTAGCTCCTGCTGTATAACAAAGTGAATCAGCTATATGCATAAGTATATCCCCATATCCCCTCCCTCTTCTGTCTCCCTTCCACCCTCCTTTATCCCACCCCTCTAGGTGGTCGAAAAGCACCGAGCTGATCTCCCTATGCTATGCATCTCTTTCCCACTAGCTATCTATTTTACATTTGGTAGTGTATATATATCAATGCCACTCTCTCACTTCATCCCAGCTTACACTTCTGCCTCTCCGTAACCTCAAGTCCATTCTCTACATCTGTGTCCTTATTCCTGTACTGCCCTTAGGTTCATCAGAACCATTTTTCTTTTTTTTTAGAGTCCATATATATGTGTTAGCATACGGTATTTGTTTTTCTCTTTCTGACTTACTTCACTCTGTATGACAGACTCTAGGTCCATCCACCTCCCTACAAATAACTCAATTTCATTTCTTTTTATGGCTGAAAAAAATTCCACTGTATATATGTGCCACATCTTATTTATCCATTCATCTGTCGATGGACACTTAGCTTGTTTCCATGTCCGGGCTATTGTAAATAGTGCTGCAATGAATATTATGGAACATGGCTTTTTTTGAATTATGGTTTTCTCACGGTATATGCCTAGTAGTGGGATTGCTGGGTCTTATGGTAGTTCTATTTTTACTTTTTTAAGGAACATCCATACTGTTCTCCATAGTGGCTGTATTAATTTACATTCCTACCAACAGTGCAAGAGGGTTCCCTTTTCTCCACACCCTCTCCAGCATTTACTGTTTGAAGATTTTTTGATGATGGCCATTCTGACCGGTGTGAGGTGACACCTCATTGTAGTTTTGATTTGCATTTCTCTGATGATTAGTGATGTTGAGCATCCTTTCATGTATTTGTTGGCAATCTGTATATCTTCTTTGGAGAAATATCTATTTAGGTCTTCTGCCCATTTTTGGATTGGGTTGTTTGTTTCTTCGATATTGAGCTGCATGAGCTGCTTGTATATTTTGGAGATTAATCCTTTGTCAGTTGCCTCGTTAGCAAATATTTTCTCCTATTCCAAGGGTGTCTTTTGGTCTTGGTTATAGTTTCCTTTGCTGTGCCAAAGCTTTTAAGTTTCATTAGGTCCCATTTGTTTATTTTTGTTTTTATTTCCATTTCTCTAGGAGGTGGGTCAAAAAGGATCTTGCTGTGATTTATGTCATAGAGTGTTCTGCCTATGTTTTCCTCTAAGAGTTTGATAGTGTCTGTACTTACATTTAGGTCTTTAATCCATTTTGAGTTTATTTTTGTGTATGGTGTTAGGGAGTGTTCTAATTTCATTCTTTTACATGTAGCTGTCCAGTTTTCCCAGCACCACTTATTGAAGAGGCTGTCTTTTCTCTATTTTATATTCTTGCCTCCTTTATCAAAGATAAGGTGACCATATGTGCGTGGGTTTATCTCTGGGCTTTCTATCCTGTTCCACGGATCTATATTTCTGTTTTTGTGCCAGTACCATACTGTCTTGATTACTGTAGCTTTGTAGTATAGTCTGAAGTCAGGGAGCCTGATTCCTCCAGCTCCGTTTTTCTTTCTCAAGATTGCTTTGGCTATTTGGGGTCTTTGTGTTTCCATACAAATTGGGCAATTTTTTGTTCTAGTTCTGTGAAAAATGCCATTGGTACTTGGATAGGGATTGCACTGAATCTTTAGATTGTTTTGGGTAGTATGGTCATTTTTGCAATGTTCCTTCTTCCAATCCAAGAACATGGTATGTATCTCCATCTGTTTGTATCATCTTTAATTTCTTTCATCAGTGTCTTATAGTTTTCTGCATACAGGTCTTTTGTCTCCTTAGGTAGGTTTATTCCCAGGTATTTTATTCTTTTTGTTGCAATGGTAAATGGGAGTATTTCCTTAATTTCTCTTTCAGATTTTTCATCATTAGTGTATAGGAATGCAAGAGATATCTATGCATTAACTTTGCTACTACTACTACTACTACTTTCCTACTACTACTACTACTTTCCTACTACTCTACCAAATTCATTGATTAGCTCTAGTAGTTTTCTGGTAGCATCTTTAGGATTCTCTATGTGTAGTATCATGTCATCTGCACACACTGGCAGCTTTACTCCTTCTTTTCCGATTTGGATTCATTTTATTTCTTTTTCTTCTCTGATTGCTGTGGCTAAAACTTCCAAAGCTATGTTGAATAATAGCAGTGAGAGTGGGCAACCATGCCTTGTTCCTGATCTTAGAAGAAATGGTTTCAGTTTTTCACCACTGAGAACAATGTTGGCTGTCGGTTTGTCATATATGGCCTCTTTTATGTTGAGGTAGGCTCCCTCTCTACCTACTTTCTGGAGAGTTTTTATCATAAATGGGTGTTGAATTTGGTCGAAAGCTTTTTCTACATCTATGGCGATGGTCATATGGTTTTTCTCCTTGAATTTGTTAATATGATGTATCACATTGATTGATTGGCATATATTGAAGAATCCTTGCATTCCTGGGATAAACCCCACTTGATCATGGTGTATGATCCTTTTAATGTGCTGTTGGATTCTCTTTGCTAGTATTTTATTGAGAATTTTTGCATCTATGTTCATCAGAGTTATTGTCCTGTAGTTTTCTTTTCGTGTGACAACTTTGTCCGATTTTGGTATCAGGGTGATGGTGGCCTCTTAGAATGAGTTTGGGAGTGTTCCTCCCTCTGCTATATTTTCGAAGAGTTTGAGAAGGATAGGTGTTAGATCTTCTCTAAATGTTTGATAGAATTCACCTGTGAAGCCATTTGGTCCTGGGCTTTTGTTTGTTGGAAGATTTTGAATCACAGTTTCAATTTCAGTGCGTGTGATTAGTCTGTTCATATTTTCCATTTCTTCCTGGTTCAGTCTCGGAAGGTTGTGCTTTTCTAAGAATTTGTCCATTTCTTCCAGGTTGTCCATTTTATTGGCATATAGTTGCTTGTAGTAATCTCTCATGATCATTTGTATTTCTGCAGTGTCACTTGTTACTTCTTTTTCATTTCTAATTCTGTTGGTTTGAGTCATCTCCCTTTTTTTCTCAATGAGTCTGGCTAATGGCTTATCTATTTTGTTTATCTTGTCAAAGAACCAGCTTTTAGTTTTATTGATCTTTGCTCTCGTTTCCTTCATTTATTTGTCATTTATTTCTGCTCTGATCTTTATGATTTCTTTCCTTCTGCTAACTTTGGCGATTTTTTGTTCTTCTTTCTCTAGTTGCTTTGGGTGTAAGGTTACATTGTTTATTTGAGATGTTTCTTGTTTCTTGAGGTAGGGTTGTATTGCTATAAACTTCCGTGTTAGAACTGCTCTTGCTGCGTCCCATAGGTTTTGGGTCGTCATGTTTCCATTGTCATTTTTTTCTAGGTATTTTTTGATTTCCTCTTGGATTTCTTCAGTGATCTCTCGGTTATTTAGTAGTGTATTGTTTACCCTCCATGTGTCTTTTTTTCTACAGTTTTTTCCTGTAATTGATACCTAGTCTCATAGCGTTGTAGTCAGAAAAGATATTTGATATGATTTCAATTTTTTAAAATTTACCAGGGCTTGATTGGTGACCCAAGATATGGTCTATCCTGGAGAATGATCCATGGGCACTTGAGAAGAAAGTGTATTCTTTTGTTTTTGGATGGAACGTCCTATAAATATCAATTAAGTCCATCTTGTTTAATGTGTCATTTAAATCTTGTGTTTCCTTATTTATTTTCATTTTGGATGATGTGTCTATTGGTGAAAGTGGGGTGATAAAGTCCCATACTATTATCTTGTTACTGTTGATTTCCCCTTTTATGGCTATTAGCATTTGCCTTATGTATTGAGGTGCTTCTATGTTGGGTCCATAAATATTTACAACTGGTATATCTTCTTCTTGGATTGATCCCTTGATCATTTTGTAGTGTCCTTCTTTGTCTATTGTAATAGTCTTTATTTTAAAGTCTATTTTGTCTGATATGAGAATTGCTACTCCAACTTTCATTTGATTTACGTTTGCATGGGATATCTTTTTCTATCCCCTCACTTTCAGTCTGTATGTGTTCCTAGGTCTGAAGTGGGTCTCTTGTAGACAGCATATGTATGGGTCTTGTTTTTGTATCCATTCATCCAGTCTCTGTCTTTTGGTTGGAGCATTTAATCCATTTACATTTAAGGTAATTATCAATATGTATGTTCCTATTACCAATTTTGTAATTGTTTTGGGCTTGTTTTTGTTGGTCTTTTCCTTCTCTTGTGTTTCCTACCTAGAGAAGTTCCTTTAGCATTTGTTGTAAAGCTGGGTTGGTGGTGCTGAATTCTCTTAACTTTTACTTATCTGTAAAGCTTTTAATTTCTCCATGGAATCTGAATGAGATCCTCTTTGGTTAGAATAATTTTGGTTGTAGGTTTTTCCCTTTTATCACTTTAAATATGTCCTGCCACTCCCTTCTGGCTTGCAGAGTTTCTGCTGAAATATCAGCTGTTAACCTTACAGGGATTCCCTTGTATGTTATTTATTGCTTTTCCCTTGCTGCTTTTAATATTTTTTGTTTGTATTTAGTTTTTGATAGTTTGATTAATATGCATCGGCATGTTTCTCTTTGCATTTGTCCTGTATGATACTCTCTGTGCTTCCTGGACTTGATTGACTATTTCCTTTCCCATGTTGGGGAAGTTTTTGACTATAATCTCTTCAAGTATTTCTTCAGACCCGTTCTTTTTCTCTTCTTCTTCTGGGACCCCTATAATTTGAATGTTGGTGTTTAATGTTGTCCCAGAGGTCTCTGAGACTGTCTGCAATTCTTTTCATTCTTTTTTCTTCATTCTGCTCCCTGGCAGTTATTTCCACCATTTTATCTTCCAGGTCACTTATCTGTTCTTCTGCCTCAGTTATTCTGTTATTGATTCCTTCTAGAGTATTTTTAATTTCAGTAATTCTGTTGTTTATCACTGTTTGCTCTTTATTTCTTCTAGATCCTTGTTAAATGTTTCTTGTATTTTCTCCATTCTGTTTCCAAGATTTTGGATCATCTTTACTATCGTTACTCTGAATTCTTTTTCAGGTAGGTTACCTATTTCATTTTCATTTATTTGGTCTTGTAGGTTTTTACCTTGCTCCTTCATCTTTAACATATTTTTTTGTCATTTCATTTTTGTTTTGATGTATGGTGCTGTATTCCTGTCTTGCTTGTTGTATGGCCTGAGACGTCCAGCACTGGAGTTTGCAGGCAGTTGGATAGAGCTGGGTCTTGGTGCTGAGATGACCTCCGGGAGACCCCACTCTGATTGATATTCCCTGGGGTCTTATATTCTCTGTTAGTCCAGCAGTTTGGACTCGGAGCTTCCACCACAGGAGCTCGTGCCCATCCTCCGGCCTGGGAACCAAGATCCCACAAGCTTCGTGGCATGGTAAAAAAGAAAAAAAAAAAAAAAGGAATAAAGAAAGGAAAAAAGGAGTAATAATAAAAAGCAAAATAAAATTGGAAAGATAAAAATTATTTTAGGGAAAATGAAACTATAATAGAAATAACTGCCACAAGGTAAAATAAAACTGCAACAGAAAAAAGAAAATAAAAAAAGTGGCGGGGGGGAACAAGCCAAAAGGAGAGAACAATAACAAAGTATAAAGAATAAAATAAAATTAGAAAAATGGAAGATTTATTAGGAAAAATAAAAATATGAAAGAATCAACGACAGTGAATCAACAAGGTAAGACAGAACCCCAATCTAAAAGAGGAAAAATGAAAAAAAAAAAAGCTTTCGCTGTGCATGTGGAGTTTAGGCAGGTTTGGAACTTCGGCAGGGGCGGGGTTTAGGGTGGCATGGGACCTAGGCTGGTCGTGGGGGGATGTTTGAGCGTTGGGCGGGGCCTAGGCACGGCAACGTTCAAGCGTGGGGCAGAGCCTCTGCTTAGGACCTTCGCAGAAGGGGAGTGGCAACATACCACAAGGAGGGCCTCTGTAGTGTGGAGTTCGGGAGTTTGGAGGTAGTGCCCTGAGTGAGGGTGTGTGGGTGGGGTTCAGGCCCAGCTTATTGGAGGGGGTCTCCGAGTGTAGAGGTAGGGTGCTGGGTGGGGATGTAGGGGTTTGGCTTGGGCTCTGCACGGCGGAAGGGAGGCTCCAAGGGCAGTGGATTAGGCCCAGAAGCCCAACAGGCTTCCTGGTGCCTATGTGGACAGGGAAAGCACTGGCCCCGTTACCTTCCATTCCTCCACGTCCCTCCTTCACCATCTCCCCCAGGGTTTCCCCCCGTCACGGCTGGACCCCTAACCATGGGTGGGTCCCCCTGGGTGTAGGAACTCCTCCCCTCCCCTAGCCACCCCTCGTGGGTGCTTATCTCAGAGGTCCAGCCTTTACTTTTGCTCTCCCTTCCCTCCCTCCCACTCCCTCAGGACCCATGTGGCTGGAGGGGGCCTAGGTGGGCAGAGGATCAGGCCAGGGATCTCAGCAGGTTCCCGGGGCCCATGTGGGCAGGGGAAACCTGGCCACATTCCCTTTTGATCCTCTGCCCTCCCAGTGGTTCCCCAATTTCCCCCTTCGGGTGTCCTTCCCCTCCCCCTCCCCCCCCCCCCCCCCCCCCGCGCCGCCGCCCCCCCCCCCCC
>NW_020175528.1:12337087-12353949 GCF_003031525.2 Neophocaena asiaeorientalis asiaeorientalis
CCCCTCCCCCAGCCACCCCTCAGGGCACCAGTCCCATCCCGCCTCCACTTCTGCTCCCCCTTCACTCCCCCCACACCCCTTGTCCTACCTAGTTTCTTGCGGCTCTTCCTGTCCCCTTAGGTGTCTGTGGTCCCCCACTGGTGCCTGGTAGGTGCCCTAGTTGTGAGGAGATGCAAATTCTACGTCCTCCTAGTATGCCATCTTGCCTCCACCTCTGCTTCTCTTTTATGTTTTGGTTTTTTGGCCGCAAGGCATGTGGGATCCTAGCTCCCCCACCAGAGATTGAACCCGCACCCCGTCCATTGGAAGGCAAAGTTTTGACCACTGGACCACCAGGGAAGTCCCTGCTTATTCCAGTTTTGAGGCATTTGTTCATGAAGATATTTCTAAAGGCTGGCTACATTGACAGGAATATAGTCATTCGACAATATAATCTCTGTTGGGTTCATCAATCTCAGTTAAATAAATATTGAATACATCAGTTAAATAAATCAATTTAAGCTAAATAAAATTACGGCACAAACATACAATGGAAAGTATTCCCAACTCAGCATTTTATGTTTTGGTTTTTTGGCCGCAAGGCATGTGGGATCTTAGCTCCAGGACCAGGGATCGAACCTGCACCCCACATGTGAAGCAAGATCCTGGAGCGACAGCCCACTCTGTGTGGCACAGGGCAGGCAGGACATGGTGGCAGTCTTTGCTCCCAGGGGAAGGGCCATGTATCTTTTTGAATTGTAGTTTTGACTGGATATATGCTGGGGAATGGGATTGCTGGATCATATGATAATTCTGTTTTTGGTTTTCTGAGGAACGTTCATACTGTTTTCGACAGTGGCTGCACCAACTTACATTCCCACAAACTGTAGGAGGGTTCCCTTTTCTCCACACCCTCTCCAGCATTTGTTATTTGTAGACTTTTTAATGATGGCCATTCTGACCCAAGTGAGGTGGTACCTCATTGTAGTTTTGATGTGCATTTCTCTGATAATTAGTGATGTTGAGCATCTTTCTTGTGCCTATTGGCCATCTGTCTGTCTTCTTTGGAAAAATGTCTGTTTAGGTCTTCTGCCCATTTTTTTGATTGCGTTGTTTGTTTTTTTGTTGTTGAGTTGTATGAGCTGTTTGTATATTTTGGAAATTAAGCCCTTGTCAGTCACATCATTTGCAAATATTTTCTCTCATTCTCTAGGCTGTCTTTTCATTTTGTTTATGGTTTCCTTTGCTGTGCAAAAGCTTGTAAGTTTGATTATGTTCCATTTGTTTATTTTTGTTTTTATTTCTATTGCCTTGGGAGACTGACTTAAGAAAACACTGGTATGATTTATACCCGAGAATGTTTTGCCTGTGATCTCTTCTAGGAGTTTTATGGTGTCATATCTTAAGTCTTTAAGCTATTTTGAGTTTATTTTTGTGTATGGTGAGAGGGTGTGTTCTAACTTCATTGATTTACATGCAGCTGTCCAACTTTCCCAACACCACTTGCTGAAGAGACTTTTTTTCCATTGTATATTCTTGCCTCCTTTAGTGAAGATTAATCGACCGTATGGGTTTATTTCTGGGCTCTCTATTCTGTTCCATTGATACATATGTCTGTTTTTGTGCCAATACCACTCTGTTTTGACTACTGTAGCTTTGTAATATTGTCTGAAGTCTGGGAGGGTTATGCCTCCTGCTTTGTCCTTTTTCTTCAGGATAGCTTTGGCAATTCTGGGTCTTTTGTGGTTCCATATGAATTAGGATTATTTGTTCTAGTTCTGTGAAAAATGTCATGGGTAATTTGATAGGGATCACATTAAATCTGTAGAGTGGTTTGAGTAGTATGGCTATTTTAATAATATTAATTCTTCCAATCCAAGAGCATGGGATATTTTTCCATTTGTTTGAATCATTTTCTGTTTCCTTTATTAATTTTTTTGGGGTGCAATTTTAAAAGGTTTTTTTTTTTTCATTTCATTTCTGATATGTCATTGTTGGTGCAGAGAAATGCAACTGCTTTCTGGATGTTAATCTTGTATCCTGCTATCTTGCTGAATTCATTTATCAGTTCTAGTAATTTTTGTGTGGAGTCTTCAGGGTTTTCTATATATAGTATCTTATCATCTGCACATAGTGACAATTTTATGAGAGGAAAGTTCTTTTTAATGGAGCTAAGACATTTCTCCCATTCTTGTTATATATATATTTGTTTCTCTGGAACAGAGGGTCTGAGGAGACAAATCTTAAACAGACTAAGATGTGTAATTGTGCCTTCAACTACGAAAAACAGGATCAGTGAAATCTCTTTAAAATTTCCCTTGAGTGAGGATACATTCATTACATAAAAGTGGTGCTCTAAGCCAGTTGTGTTCTTTCTCTACAGATCAGGGTCTCAGGCAAATATGAGATCTTATACAGAAGGTCAGGCTGTTTATCTTAGAAGAGACTTTTCTTCTTTTTGAAAAATTGGGTAAAAGAATGAAAATAGGCCAAACCATTAGTAAGAATTTATGATAGAACTCAAATCCACTGAGTAGTTGTGAGGTAGTTGCCTAGGTGTGTGTGACACTTCAGCCCAGGGTAACATCTTTATGGAGATATGAATGGTTTTTATTATCAAAAATAACACAGTACATTAATGTATATGTTGAGATCACTATTCAGTACTAATCTGATAGCCTTGAGAATAGCTATTTTGATTCTTCTGGTTCTTTATTTGGGCCTGTCAAAAAGTTAGTAAAAAGCTTGACTGATTTTAAGGGGTTATTTAATTTGAAATTTAAGACTCTCCTACATTTTCCTTTGAAAAGTAATTTCAAAAGGAGAAAGGAACCAATCAGAGTACACGTGACAAGGAGCAGACAATAAAATTATGAAAACTAGGCACACCTTTGTCTCTCTTTAGTTACCATGCTAGGATTTTAGGAATTTTTAAGACATAAAGATACAAAATCTCATTATAGGTAGTACAAGCCATTGTTCTTACAAGTTGGCTGCCCAAAGTGCAATATGAAGAGTATGAAATGATGATGGTTTGGCTGACTGACGAAATATTTTTAGGGGCATTACTGGAGATTATTTTTTAAAGACCACTGATAAAATAAAACATCCTAAGCCTACTAGTGGATATCTGGTTATGTTATAACATGTTCAGGCACTTAAATATTTACTGAGAACTCTGCAAGGCACACTTAGTCTTACACCAGCTTCCTTTTAAAATAATGATACATGGTCACTCTCAACTTACCCTTGATATTTTCAAAATTAGAATAATTATTTTAGAATTATTTATCTATAGATCAAACCAGCTAAAACTATGAGCATGATGAAATAAACCTCTATTTTGTATAAATGAAGAGGACAGATGGGCACTTATTTACTGGAAGACTTAAAAGATTCATGTTCTAGCAAACCCTCTAATTCTTTGAAGGCCCAAAACCAGTGTCACAGAAGCTCACTGTGTAAGCAAAGCTCACTGTGTAAGCAAAGGGGCACTGTCAGGGACCATTGTTTATGTAATGGTCAATATGAAAGATTAAGCAGTCCTTAACCTGTTAGCTTTTACTTCAGATTATTTTCTAGAAATGCCTTTTGTATGTCATCTGCAAAAATGTTTGTCTGAAGTCTTCTTCAGAGAAAGGGTTTATCCACTGGGTGCTTTGGTATTTTTTCCCCCAGACAGCACTGACTTAGTGTTTCCATCCATACAAGTGTAGACTTTATCACCTCAGCATCTTTTAGACTCAAGGAGACTGAAACATTATATACATTTTTCTAAGGATCCAGGTAATGTTATGTCTCTCCAAAGATAAATATATCTTTTACCACAAAGAGAGTTTGGAAATGGGATAAAATGTCATTCATATACCCATAAATAATTAATTGAGGTACTCCTATGTAGGCATTCTTACTAGGTGTTATGAGGGACAGAGGTGGCTCCAAAGATAAGCCAGGTACGGACCCTGACCACAAGGAATTCACACGGTGCTTAGGATGACAAGGTACAGATATGTAAATAATTACGGTACAAGATAATTGGATATGGTTCAGGATTATGATTCATACCATAATGGAGGTACATAAAGACTCCTAACAAATTTCACCAGAAGAAGTGATCAACTTAAAAAATTTGTGCATCAGCAATTTCATTCATTACTTCATTTTGAATCCCAGAGCCCCAGTGGAAGTCTTTCTGAGGGAGACCATCTGAGTGTAATAAAAATTGCTATCAAAGAATCCCAAATAGAAAGTATTCAAAGTGTGGCAGCTCTTTGCTACCAGAGAGGCCACCAAGATGCAGAAATACCCATCTGCATGGCTACCCGTAGTCCTGAGAGTGGTCTCTTCTAGATAGGGCTGTCAAGACACCTGGGTTGTGATTGTCATTAATTTATGGGGTGCTGCAGCTTTAAAAGCATGTTTCCATCCATTATCTGTTAATTATTTTCTCTGAACGTAGGCTGGCACCATGCAAAGGGCATCCAGGACACCAGGGTTCTAATTCTGCTCACTGGCTCTGATGTAAAATAAAGGATTTGGTCATCAGATTCTCTCCAAGTTTCCTCAGGTAGCTAGGTGGGTGGGGCAAATTTTATTATCATCACGTTATAGATAGGGAAACTAAGGTCAGGAGCACCTGAGGGGCTTGCCCAAGGTCTCAGATAATAATTGATATCCAATACTTGAGATTAGACACCTGGCCTATAAGGACAAAGCATTTTCTTCTATATCATACTCATAACCACACCTAACATTTGTGGGCAGGAGGACAGATAGAGGCACACATAGCATTACTGTTAAGTATTTCAGTTACAAATCAAGATAACACACTGTTAAAATATGATCTATCCTCCCACCTTGACAGATACTTCTTTGCAAGACCTGGATGGTCAGGTGTGAATCACGAATTCTTGGACTCCTCCAAGGGCCAGGCTGGAAGTGGCAGGGAAGGGAAAGCTGACTTAGGCGGGGCCCAAAATGCCTGGGAGGGCACGCCTCAGCCCATAGGTCCTAGCACCATCCACACTCGAACAGAGACCCATTCCTGCACACAGGGGTGCGTTCAGAGGTCCAAGCAGATCCTAGAAGAGGGTTTGGTACTATTTGGGTAGCGGATTCCAGAATTCTGACTACTGGGGGCATGGTCTGGAAGAGGGTTCAAGCTCCTTGACCCTGTAGGAAGGGGCACTGTCAGAAGAGAGTCAGAGGGTGGGCAGAGGTCCCTCTTGTTTGGGTTTAAGAGCCTGTCTGATCATACAACCTCAAGATTCAACCTAAGAAACAGTAAAATCTGGGAACTTTCTTGTGAGAAGGTAGTATTGCCTAATGGTTACAAGACCAGGTTCTGCAGCCAAACATCTGAGTCGGGATCCTAGCGTGGCCACTCATTAGCTGAGAAATCTTACGCCAGTTACTGAACATCTTAGGGCCTCAGTTTCCTCATCCTTAATATAGGTATAATAATTATTTTTACGAGGAGTAAATAAGATAGCACATGTAAAACACCTAACAGACATTAAACGCTGGGTAAATGTGAGGTTCTCTCCATCCATATTAGGTGAATTTGCCTTGAAAGGTTTCTGGAGAATTATATAAGCATAACTATAGCCAAGCACTCTGATAACCCCTCTCTCCACTAAATAGCGGGGCCAGGCGTAGGAATGGGCTCCGCCTACCCCACCCAAGGCGTTGGCTGCTGCCCGAGCCCCGCCGGGTCCCTTGGCCAAGACTTCACGCTGCAGCCGCGCATACTACAAGCTACGGCAAGGGGTTCGGAGAAGGTTAACTGGCAAACGTAGCCCTGAGTCACGGCAGGACTAAGGCAGTGAAACCAAGCGTTAGCACGCTGCTTGATTTATCCCTGCAGTGCGGACGGTTAAACCAGTGGGAAGTGGCGTCGACAGTTTATGGAGCCAGGATTGAAGCAGCTCGGTCCCCTCCCAACCCCTTCGCCCTGGGGCTCACGCTAGTATCGCTAAGTCTTTTGACAGGTCTTGACATCTCTCCTTCGCGAGGAAGGAGAGAGACCCGGAACAAGTCAAGGCATCCCCCTGGTACCTCCCGTGAGTGCGAGCCGAGCCCAGTCTTGCGAATGCCCGCCCCAAAGCAAAGACGTTTTCTAGATGCAAGCCTGGGCATTCCCCCACCCCACCGGGTGAGCTGAATTCAGTGGCTCATTTCCACATCCTAGCCCCTCCCCCTCCCTAAAAAAAAAAAAAAACCAAAAAAAAACACCTTGCAAACTTTGTTGTTTCTTGAGGACCAAGAACTGTAACCAGCTCCATTTAATGGATAGTCGTGACTGGGCACCAAAAAGTCAGACTCTCTTGAAAACACCAACAAAGGACTATATTTAGCTCTGAGCTCTCCGCCTAAATTCCTTATTTTTTCACTCTTAGCTTCGAAACGACTAGCTTGGGGAAGTGGGAGGAAGGGGGCGGGGGAGCAGCAGAGAAAGAACAGCTGTGCCTCCGCCTCTCAACTCAATCTCTATAAATAACCAATCACGAGCGGAGGCTACTTTTTAGCCAATGAAGCAGCCCAAACTGATAAAACCTTGGCAGTAGCCAATGGGAGAACACTCGAGGGTGTGAGATTTGCGCCCCGGGGCCAATGGGTCCTGAGTCTGGGAGAGGTAATCTGAGCTGGAGTGTGGGTGTGTGGTGCACAAGCTTCCTACTTCCAAGCCCCAAAACCTGCTCTGCCCACTGAGCATGCCCTGACTAGCTGCGGGCGCCGCCGCTTCTGGATCGGGCTGTGATCCGCTCTCCGGGTTTTGGCCCCAGCCGAGTGGGGAGGTGGGTGGGGCCCGCCGAGTCCCAGCCCGGAGACCAATGTGGTCACTAGACGCTGCACCTTCCCTCGTGGAGACAGGGTTTCAGACCCAGTGTTCCTCTTTTCTTTGTCTGAGGGATGAAGTACGAGAAGAGTCGGCCAGAGAAGGCCGGGTAGAAAGGGCCGCGCCTTCAGTGGGGGAAGATGCTCCGCCTGCCAGTCATACCCCCAAATGTCCTTTGGGTCTCGGTCCCGGGATGCACACCAGCCGGCAGGCCGGGGAGTGGAGTCCACGAGCTTTGGATAAAGGGAGGTGGCAAGAGGCCAGCCCACCCCAACACCGGGGTGGCCCGCCGCGCCCACCCGCTTCTCGCAGAGCCGGGACCCCTATGCACTAACCCCAAAGCCGCGAAAAGAAGGCGGTCTTCGTCCTCCCACTGGCGCTCTCCCAGCCGGTCTCTTAACACCCACACACACCTTCCCCGCCTCCCACACACATTTCTTCTCCAGCTCCTAGACTAGCGCCTACCGCGAATCCGCTAGTCCTGAATCAAATCTCGAGCCCCACCCACAGCCCCACCCCCGCCCGGCCCTCCGGAAAACCAGGAGCGTGGGATCCGGCGGGCGCGGCCGGCGGCGGCGCACTGGGCATGCTCGCCGGGGCGGGGAGAGCTGGGCTGCGCGCGGCGAGTAGGAAGCCCTCGCCCCGCGGAGGCTGCGGGAGAGAGCTCGATGGGCCGCGGCGGTGGGCGCACGATCTGCGGGGACTCATGCCACGCGCGTCCCGGCCCGGTGCGCAATTAGCAGCCGCCTCCGCAGCCCGCCGCCGCCGCCTTCTCGCCTTCCTGGGCTGCCGCGGCGAGAAGCTGCAGTCCTTGCCTCGCACCGGCTGCCGGCATTGTCCTCCCGCTCCGCCGCCCAGGCTGCCGCTGCCGCCGTGGGCTGCTGCGGGGCCCCCGACCCGCGCCGCAGGGACGCGCTGCCGCCGCAGGTCGGCCCCCGGTCCCCGCTTGGTGGTTTCCGCGCCTTGCGCCCCTCTGCCATCCTCTCCTTAGTTTTTCCTGCGGAGCTGAGGACGGGGAGAAGTCCAGCCTCCAAGCCCAGCCTTCCTCCGGCGTGCAGCCCCGACGGGGCCGCGGCTGGCGCGGCAAGAGCGCCGACGGAGCCATGAGAGAGTACAAAGTGGTGGTGCTGGGCTCGGGCGGCGTGGGCAAGTCCGCGCTCACCGTGCAGTTCGTGACCGGCTCCTTCATCGAGAAGTACGACCCCACCATCGAGGACTTCTACCGCAAAGAGATTGAGGTGGACTCGTCGCCGTCGGTGCTGGAGATTCTGGACACGGCGGGCACGGAGCAGTTCGCGTCCATGCGGGACCTGTACATCAAGAATGGCCAGGGCTTCATCCTCGTCTACAGCCTTGTTAACCAGCAGAGCTTCCAGGACATCAAGCCCATGCGGGACCAGATCATCCGCGTGAAGCGGTACGAGCGCGTGCCCATGATCCTGGTGGGCAACAAGGTGGACCTGGACGGCGAGCGCGAGGTTTCGTTCGGCGAGGGCAAGGCCCTGGCCGAGGAGTGGAGCTGCCCCTTCATGGAGACGTCGGCCAAAAACAAAGCCTCGGTGGACGAGCTGTTCGCCGAGATCGTGAGGCAGATGAACTACGCGGCTCAGCCCAACGGCGACGAGGGCTGCTGCTCGGCCTGCGTGATCCTCTGAGGCGCCCGCGGCTGCCGCGCGCCGGCCGCGCTCTGCGCACAAAAGCCAAACGCACCCGATTCTTCTAAATGTGATTTCTCTTCTTGCTTTGAGATTGGAGACGACTTTGCATCAGCCGGGGTGTCCCGGGAGCCCGGCTGGCCGCCGTGGCTGCGTCCCCTTCCTCTGCCCCGTGTCCGAGGGGGTGTCCCGTCATGACCATCCGAGACCCTGTGGAAATGTGGCTCTTTGCAGCATGTACGTTTCTCATTGATTTTGGTTGACGCATATTTCCCCATTGAAGCAGCCGTTGCGGCGCAGTATGGCAGCTTGATACCGGCAAGCGAAAGTTTCAGCCTGGAAAAAAAATGGGGTGGGGGAGGAAGAGGATGGGGAGAAGGTGGAAAAGGGGGAATTCTTTTTTTTTTTTTTTTTTTTTCAACAACCGTTTTTCTAGTTCCAAGTTTTAAATACACGGAAGGAAGTCCGGGAGAACCAAATGAAGGAGCAGGATGAGAGGAAGAAACTTTTGTTTTTTCCTTGTTTTCCAGGAGTAGCTGGAAATTAAGATCGGGTTCCTTTTCTGCCAGCTTGGAAGGGCAACCCCGTGACTGCGATTCTGAGGATGTCTATGCAAAGTTGGATTCTTGTTACAGTATATCCAATCTGAAGTATTGCACATCTGAACTGGGACTGTTAACACTGATGCCAATACAGTGTGGGGTGCCAGAAAGTGTCTGCTGATATTTGTGGAAAAAAAAAAATCTATTTTGTTTACCTACTGTATCAAAGGGGAGTCTGGGGGAGAACGGTAGTATTTTTTTTTTTTTTAATCAGCTGTGAAAAAAATGTTACAGATCTGCACATTTTTGTGTGTACTGTTGTGTGTGTGTTTGTTTGTTTGGTTTTTTAGATTTAGCTTTTTTGTTCTTATTGGTTGGCAGTAACAAGGTGTTGATGACTAGCTCTTTAAAATACAGTACAAGGACTTCATAAATGTGATTCAGGGCCCCCAGCACCCCTGTGTCTGCAGAGTGCCTTCAAAACTCAGCTGTTCCAGCCGGTGCCAACCTGTGAACTTCCCACCAGATCCCAGAATCTGCTATTCCCCCCAAACCACTTCCCAGTTTCCTTACAGTAATCTTCCTGAAGGAGCCAGGACAATAGGACCTGTTGTTTGGTGAATTTCTTTTATTATTTCCTTTAAAATGTAATTTACTTGTCTTGCAATGGTTTTTTTTTTTTCCTTTTTTAAATTTTTTGCTTCATTTTGTTTCAATGTTCAGGTATTTAGCTCCCCTTTTATATATTTTTTTTTAATGTTTGGTTTTCTGTTATAGGGTGTTCCTCCAGAAGCAAAGAGCAAAATTTTACTGTTGTGATGTACTGAGAGAATTCTAACAATTTGTAATTTCTAATTCCAGACACACGTTTAATCATTGTCTCTTCATTTTAAGATTTTTAATACAAACATCATTTTTAAAGAAACAAATCCAAACTATTGTTTGTGTTTCTGTGTTTCATATTCAGTGATTTAATACAGTATCATGATTGAGGTGGACAGGGGCAGGTACATGGTGCCCTCAAGAGTGGTTTGTTGAATTTTGAAGAGAGAAGTGTCTCAGTGACAAGTTGGGTGACATTACTCCCAACTCCTTGAATAATGGAAAAAAATCATCAAGGTCTAGGAAGCCCTGGGGTATGGTGATAACCTTCTGACTATAAGATGAGCTGGGTATTGAATCTGTTCTGCTGACTTGGAGCAGTTTATTTCTCTAGGAAGGGGAGAAACCAACTGCTAAGACTGCCTTAGATCTGGGAGAGTAACCATCCACCTGGTCAGACAGGGTAGTGCTTTTAATTTTCTTTTTTCTTTCTTCCTTTATTATTCTTTAGTTTAGTTTTGTTTTGTTTAAAACACCTATCCAGTTGAAAGCATGTTTGGGGAAGATGATTTTCAATTATGAAGTCATACCTTGTAGTGTTTGCTGCAGTACATTTGTATGGGTTGTGGACAGTATCTCAACCCTTTTGAGGCTTTGATTAGGAAATAGATAATTAGATTACAAAAGAAGAGAAAAAAAATTAAGACAAGCCTCTTGCTCTCATTACACTGTGCAGTTTGTGGACCATTTTGACCTCATGAAATTTTCCTTCTAACAGCAGGAGGCAGTGTGAGCTTTTGATTTTGTCTTTTATTTTTCCTAAGGGCCACTTTACTAATATAATCTCCATAGAATAAAAGAAGGTGTATAACTGTATATATCAAGAGCACTTGATATATCTTAGGTCCATGAAGTGTAGATGAAGTCTTTTGAAGGGTCTTTTGACAAAGGGATTTATTCTGTTGAGGAAGCCAAAAGAAATTACAGGCCACAGGTTTTTTTAAAGCTGTATTAACATATCTTGCCTTAAAATATTGTGTCCATTGCCCAGGTGACATCTCAGAATTCCAGCACGGAGGAGGAATAGGGAATTCTGCCTGGGTTTGGTCCTAAGGCCGTTTTTTTCACTCTTGATCTCACTTAAGTTTAAGTATCAAACTCAGAAGGCAATGTATATATGCTAAATATAGAAATTAGGAGAAACTATTCAAACTTAGGCTTTGCAAAGATTCATTCTTGCATTTGTGTAAATTTAGTTGATTCAGTAGATCTAAAGTGTTGAAAATTCTTAAGACGTATATCAAGTACTATATAAAGGATTCTTTAAAAGGCATTTAGTGACTGTTTCTTATAGTTTTGGTTTTCTGGAAGCCTTTTTTTTTTTTTTTTTTTTTTTTTTTGCGGTACGCGGGCCTCTCACTGTTGTGGCCTCTCCCGTTGCGGAGCACAGGCTCCGGACGCGCAGGCTCAGCGGCCATGGCTCACGGGCCCAGCCACTTTGCGGCATACAGGATCTTCCCAGACTGGGGCACGAACCCATGTCCCCTGCAACGGCGGGCGGGCTCTCAACCACTGCGCCACCAGGGAAGACCTTTGGAAGCCTTTTGACATAAAATGCTGGCAAGTATCTAACTAACTTAAGAAATGTATATACTCCTGACAGGGAATTTTTGAAAATGGGAAATTGGAAATGAAATAGGTTGCTGGGTTCATTAATCATCTTCACACAGGATTTAGTCACTTACATGACTAAATTCTTTATAGGTCTGGGATGGCAAGGCAGAAGATTTTAATATACTTTTACTGAATACTGTAAAATAAATGCTTTCTGGATTCTCAATGAAAGCAACTTTGTGTGTACCCCTGGAGCAGGAAAATAGTATTGAATCTTGTAGCCTTCTCCAATATTTTCTTGATGAAATTGAGAGAAATTAGAGACATTGTTTTTAAGAATATGTCAGTTTATTTGGCTAGTAAGAACCCCTTCTAGAATTATGGTGTGAAGAGATAAGAGCGTTTGTTTCCCTGGAAAAGTTGGGCTGACTTAAGAGTGTCAAAGGAAGTGAGAGAGGGAGGGAGGGAGGAGTTTGTTGTAAGGCAATCACCTGTCAAAACAAACTGGGTGGAAAAGAAACCTTTATCTTGGGGAGCAAAAGTTAACTTTTTAATTTGACCCCTGCTGGTTTTTAACAGCTTTTCCTTTTGGTCCCTGACAGTCATCCAAGCTTTATGTCATCTTAAAGGATTATTTTTGTCCTCCTTTTGTAATAGCCTCAAAAAAGTTGAAGGTATCATCCGAAAGTCTAACATTTTTGTATTTGGGAGTTATGGTTCTTAGGTACAGCAATGTCCACCTTCTTAACTGCTGAAATAGACTCCACTGAATCACATTTTAGGACCAGATCTATTTAGGATTAGACTTCTTTCAGTGTATGAGGCTTTATGCTTCCTGATTTGTTAACCTTTCCTATAGGTGGGAATCCTAAAATGCCCCATTGATTCAAATTATTCAGGTAGTTTTGTTTTCGCCAGCATGTTATTGCACCCCCTTTTGAGTTATATTCGTGTTTCTCAGAGATGGGATGGGAAAGTGAGAGAACACTATGTAGCAGCTGGTCTTGAGAAATAGATACAAAATGCCTGTACCTTAACTGTCAAAAAAGGATCTATTTACTTTTCACAACAGCTAGAATAAGCCCCCTACTCATAAATATGAGGGTTTAATTTGGAGATCACCACCATGAGTTAAAGTGGTATCAAACATTTGTTGCAGTGTCTACTTAATTGGGAAAACTTTCTAATGTCAATTTTGTCCTGATGAAAATGTAGCAAAGTTTTAAGTACTGTATAATAGAATATGGTAAGTTTGATTATGATATTTTACTCAGACTACTGGGAATAATTAAATGCATTTAATTGAACATGGTGCTAGTTCTAGAAGATACGTTTGATCTAATTAATGACAGTAGGATTTTGATAGTTGGAGAAGGCTTTAGGGATCATCTAGTCCAGAGGATCTCAAACTTGACCATATATCAAAATCACCTGGAGGTAAAAACAAGTCATGCTAAGCTCTTCCTATAGTTTCTTATTCAGTGTATCTGGATACGACCTCATAATTTTCATTTCTAACAAATTTCCAGGTGATGCCGATAGAGCTGTTTCAGGGACCACATTTTGAGAACTGATGATGATCTAGTCCAAACTCCAAATGAGTACTGAGAGCTACCTAGATATTTAGGGACACAGACTTAAGACCCGTGTCACACATTTAGAGTGCTGCCTACCACAAAGTCATGGAATAATCTTGACTGAATTCTGTAGCTATTGAGGACATATGCCAGTTACACTGAGAATGTTAAACTGTGGAGTGTGAATGGGGAAGCCCCGTTGCTGGCTGAGTGACCATGTTCACATTAGTATGTGAATAATTGGGTTCTGGTTTTCAGTATTAATTCAGAAGGCAACAAAAGTGAATAAATGATTAGAATAGGGGCGTGGCCTAAATGATCAGAATCAACATTTTCTCTCAAAAAAATTATTTTGAAAAATCTTTGATAAAGGGAACACTTTTAGGTATTCGTCTTCTCTTACTTCAAGGTTAAAAGGCAAGAATTTTAGTATTTTATGATTCCTAGTATTTATAAAAGTTATATTTGAGAATTTAAATCTTCAGGTCATAGTAGGTACATGTGTGTGTCAACATGTATATGTGTGTGTGTGTGTTAATACATACATTCAGTTTCTTAGCCAGCCTTTCCAGGAATCAGTGGATTCAATGGCATTTAGTTCTATAGTTATCCATCCTGACAATGAACAGCATAAAACGGTGCAGTGCATTTGTTTCATTACACGTCTTATCTTTTGGAATGGTGAGTGTTGATCTATTTTGTAAATTGGAGGGAGCAGCTATTTATATTTTTCCTTTGGTATTAAACAGAAATCTCTGATGAAATGTTTTTCTTAAAATAGAGTGGGAAGTACATGCTTTTTTGTCCAATTGACTAAACTTGCTATTTTTTAAACATTACCTGGCAAAATTATGTGTGCCTAAGTTTATCAGAGGTTTGAAGATGTGTGGTTGGTTTATTTGTGGTAATTGTGCAAATACAGCAAAAACATTTTTTTTTAAAGTAGAAAATATCGATGCGTTGAGAATACAAGTACCCAAAAAGGCCCAAGATTATTCCTTGATTGTTAAGAAGATGGTTACAGGGACTTCCCTGGCGGTCCAGTGGTTAAAACTTTGCCTTCCAATGCAGGGAACATGGCTTCAATCCCTGGTTGGGGAGCTAAGAAACCATATGCCTCACGGCCAAAACACCAAAACATAAAACAGAAGCAGTATTGTAACAAGTTCAATAAAGACTTTAAAAATGGTCCATATCAAAAAAAAATCTTTTTAAAAAAAAAAAAATACGGTTACAGTGGAAATTGGTAGACATAGGAGAAACTGATTTTTTCATTATTCAGCAAGCATTTATCGAGCATATACTGTTAGCTGTGGTGTAAGGACTAATCCTTAAACAGGCAGAAGCCAGGCAAGAGAGCAATAGTTTTGTGCTTTTATCACCATAAGCTGTGAGAATAGCATGTATTAAACAGTAGGAGTATGTGTAAAAGCACAGTTACCTGTGCCATCAATTATAATAGAATCCTGTGTGTCTGTCTGGCAGGCAATAGAATAGGTAAAATTTGTTAAAAATTGGAACTTTACTTTGAAAGGTATGTGGATATTGCAAATAAAAATGGATCCCGTGAGGTTTAAGTAACTAATAGTTGTTTTGTTGCATGTGGAGCTGTGTAGTTTTGTGAATCATTTCCAACTAACTTTTTGAAATTAGCTAAAATTGAATATTTAGAAATAAGTCAGTTTACTTTTATATTTTCATGTCAAAGGGAGGAGGGGAAATAGACCTATGAAATTTGTTCAGTGTTTTTATATTTTTCTTTTATGAGGAAACAAAAAAGGGAAGGACAATTTAGGTTATATTCTTAAAGAAAGAAGCAACTGTTGGCATAAGGTTATTTTGGGCTCCTCATGTAAAGAAGATTCAGGGTAGAGTACTTCTTTTGAAAAAGATAATCTCCTAAAAATGAGTGTGCCAAAGAATTAAGCTATTTTAAGTTTGCTAAGCTTATAGTTATTTTATACAGAAGCTCTTGTTCTCAAGCCTTTAGTGCTTATTGAAGAAGGCAGCCAGCTCAGGGAAAGAAATGTTGGGCAACAAACTATTTATAAGAAGTAGCTGTAATAGCAATTATTGTAAAACCATATGAACGAAAGGGAGTTGTGATTATTAACCTCCTGCAGTTTGCAAAATGATCTCTAATGACTTTTGTGTAGAATATCTCATGAATTTAACAACATGCTTTTTAAATGTAAAAAGTCACAGAATTACAGAGAGAATAGTTCATCTGAAAGTACTTCATTGTTTATTTTTTTTAAAAATCTGATTATTATTGAACCATTTATGAGATGAAAATTTATTATAGTTTTATATCTAAAGTAGGGGGTCTTCATGTTTTACATCTGACCAGTTATAAAAAGTTTTCAAAATTTGGGTTAAGTCATGAACTCAGAATATTTTAACGTTATTTAATATTTGTATATTAATATATTTCAAAAATATTCTTTTTAAAGGCTAACATTATATTGAATTATATCTCTTTCAAGAAAAGAGCCTGTAGAGATCTGTGCTAGTACCAGCATAATTTTATAAGAACATATATATCAATAACATATTTAAAAATATATTTTAGATAGTTTTGCATTTACATTTGTAAGTAGGTAAGGAGAATTGCAAATATATCTCTAAGTTTCATTTCAACATCATTCAGCATCTAGTAGAAAGTTTGATTTCAGCATCATTCAGCATCTAGCCTTGAGGTGGGAGTTCTTTACTCTGAGTTTGGTTATCTTAGCTTTACTTTATCATATTACCTGTTATTTTTCTTTTTTGTATATCATTTCATTTCTCTACCTCAGCTTTATGCAAATGGTTTTCTCTGTCACATATGTAATCCGTATCAATCGATAAAAAAAATCTAAGAACTGCTTAACTGATGGCTATATAAATGTGTTTTCTGTGTAATAGTGTAAAGGGAAAAGTATTTTTCACACTGTTTGAGGGCCAGACTGAAACAAAGCCAACTAGTTAGAGAAGATTGCCTACCAAACAGATACTACCTTTCGGTGTCGGCATAGCCTTTGCATTTCATTTTTAAAACTGATAAGGGAAATTTTTAAAAACTGAATTCAATCGTAGGAATATTCATTTTCATATACTTACAAAAGCCTAAAAATATTTCCAGGCCATCTTTTCTTCTTTACTTATCTTTTGCTGAGGTCAAAAAATGAGAAATAACCCATGCACTCTCTTTGAGAGAATCTTATACCTTGAAAGGCAGGGGCAACAATAAACAAAAACTTAATCTGAAGGGCAAAACTGTTTTTATACATTTTTATACAAACCTCCTTTTATTTTGTCACTGAGCAAGCACAAATAGTAATGAGGGCAAGGGAATATTTTCCTTAATCATTCTGGCAGCATTCAGCAGGCGGGCTGGATACTGTTTGCCGAGGCAGGAGAGTGTGATACAGAGCTGAGAAGGCAATCACTGCAGGCTGAGGTGGAATCCTTCCTCAGCCCACACCCTCATTCCTGCGTTCCTACGATCCTAGAGGATTTCCTGCGTCCAGGTTTGTGATTCATTGTAATGCAGGATTTACTGAGGCTTAGGGCTGCTGCTGGCCAAAGGTGAAGAAGCCTATGGGGTGGCGTGATAACGCTACTGTAATAAATTCCACTCTAACTCGGGGTTGCTCAACCTCAGTACTATTAATATTTGGGGCTGGATAATTGTTTTTTGTGGAGCACTGTCTTGTGTGTTTCAGGATGTTTAGCAGCATCCCTGGCCTCTACCCACTAGATGCCAGTAGCACCCCTTCCCATCCCAGTTGTGACAACCAAAAATGTCTGCAGACATTGCCTACCATTTGGGGGCGGGGGGGAGTGGGGGGGG
>NW_020175528.1:12354780-12403904 GCF_003031525.2 Neophocaena asiaeorientalis asiaeorientalis
CCCCTGGTTGAGAACTACTACTTAACTTGGCTGGTGGATATGGAGGAGACATAAGCCAGAGGGGAGAGGGGTTGAACCTAGGAGCAGTTAAGATATTCCTTACTCCAGGAAAGCACTGCAATCAATGCTTCTCTTTTAAAATATCAGTGTTCTCTATTATACTTGGGACAATATCACTTTGATCGCTCATTAAAATCCACACCTAAGAGAAAATCTCAGGGATTGAGATTTTTTGGCGATTTAATCCACAAGGTGGGTGTGCTCTGGTTGGGGTGATGAACTCTAATGGTCAGAGCATACCTCAGGGCATGCTGATAACTAAGTAGAGGGACCTAGAAGGGAGGTCAAGGGCATCAGTGTTGCAGTTTTGGGGAGGCCCCTTAAACCTCCAGTAGGAGACATCTGGAAGGTTTTCAGCCTCACCCAGCTTCCTCCACTCACAGTCTCTTTCCAGTTAATCCAGGCCCCTATTCCCCATCTGGACTTCTCACTTTGGGGTAGAAAGGATGCATTTTATGCATCCCATCCCTCCTTATTTTCACTTTTGCAATTCCTCCCTCCTTCCCCCTTTCTTCCTTCCTTGTGTCCAGGGCAGACCCATACTGCTTAACCACATACACCTACCTGTGCCCAGATCACTCTGCCAGGCTGTCAAGAAGGGGGCAGCAGAGGCAGTAGTGATTGCCTCAGTAATGAAGTGCCTCTGGAATCTAGCCGTCTCTAGCCAGCAGACAAGCTGTGGCTGCCAACTCCTGAAATACTGCATTAAGGACTATCCTGTCAGCAAGTTCCTGAAAGTGGAATTAACTCAATGACCATGGACTTTTACTCGGTCATGATTGTTTTTGTCCTTAAGTTTTAAATGAAACAGATATCTTAAAATCTGTGTAATATACTTCTAAAAGCTTTAAGCAACCAGAGACCCTACCTGGTGGGACAGTTGTGGTTCTACATTTCACAGGGGGATCATTTGGAAATCTTTCATTCCTAGTAAGTACGAGACGTAACAGCTTTGTAACTGAGGGATAACCATCTCCAAGCCCATCAAAAGATTCTAAAATTCACCCTTTTGTTTGATTAATTACCATTTGACTACTATTCGGAAAAAAAGATAGTAGTTTTTTTGAAGTACTATCCTGAAAGCTCTCCAGTTTATATTTTATAGCGAAATTACTAACAATTACTAACAATTTTCCTTTTTAACTCTTTCCTCAGAAAAGTAGCACTTCATGAATAGAAAAAAAGCATGTATGTGAATTATCGAAAAGTCAGATCATAATTGTTTGGATTTATCATGATGGTGGTGATTTGGCAAAATATTTACCCGCTTAATTACAAGTAATATTGATTTGTATTAGCCTAGGGAAGTATCAATAATACATGCACAATAGGACTAGAGTGCTTTTTCGGTGTTAACAATTTTGGAGAATTTTACACATTTCTATGTATAAACACATAGACAACACATCAGAAGTAAACATACAAAAAATTGGCCTCCTCGAAAGTATTTTTGTTTAGTCATTTTAACATGTTTTTAAAAATTCTGTGATGAAAATTATCAGAATGATAACAGTGTCATTCAGTGAGAATCGCCAGTTTTCATGTTAAAAAATTTTAAGACCACCCAGGTTATCTTTTTCTTACTGCCCAAGCCTGGCCCACTCTGACTTTTGAGAACACGGCCTTTGATTTGCCAGAGAATATGAAGAGTTTCTGTAGAAACTCATTGTAGACTCTGAGAATATGAAGAGTCTACAATGAATTCCAAATGGACTTTAAAGTATTACATATCAGAACTTCAATAGATGACAGGAATCTGATTTTTACATTTTTAGTATCAGAGTACAAACTTTGTATAGCGTGAGTTTCATTAAGCAGTAAAACATTTAATCATAAATAATCAGATAATGACTGTTGTAGAGGAAGTGAGTGAATTTTATAATTGCTATCAATATCATGCCATTGAAATTTCATTCCCTTAATTAAGTTTGTGAAACGGGTATTTTCTTGGCTATTCTTTATGTGAGTTTTAGAGTAAAAATGAAATCTCTGTAAATTTGTTATTTAAAAAATTGATCTTTTGGAGTATTTTTCTCTTGGTATTATTCTTAAAAATACTATAGTTGACCTGAATAGAGTTAAAACTTTTGCCCCAAATACTAAATTAAGGTTCCCATAGCAACCATAATTTACCCTCTTATACAACTCCCTGTTTCATGCCATGGTTAATATATGCAGTATAAATCTAACTAACTTTCACCTTTCCTTAGATTAAGTGTTTGGTTTCCAGGACTAGAAGGTGGAGGAAGGTGGGGAGTGATACTGTGTTTGTAGAATCTACAGATTGAGAACAGGAGGATTGCCAAGTAATAGAAGAAGGATTTGCTTAGGATTTCAGTCATGATATTTTACTGTGTTTTGAATCAGAAAAAAAACCATATTAAACTGAGCATTTAAATTCATGATGTCTAGTATGCATGAATGAAGTTTCTTAACTGACATTATAGATCTTGAATTAGAATCTTAAAAAATAATTATCAGAACATTTTTTAACTTACTTGATTAGAATACTGTATTATAAGATGATATTCCCTTATTTTATTTTAAGGACATAGTCATCTGCAAACTGTGAAGAATGCATTCATGTAGTCAGTTAAATATGGAGCACCAAATAACTACTGTACCAAGAATTAGATACCATCTGTGCCTTCACTATATTTAATATGTTCTTACATTGAATTTTACTGTTGATTTTCTCCACTAGAAGGTAAGTCTATAAGGTTAAGGGCTCATCCTTTTATCCTCAGTGCCTAGAACAGTGCGTGTTATGAATCAACAGTATTTGTTGAAGCAGTGAATGAACAATTAGTCACAAGGGGAAAGGAAGTAAGTTTGACTACAATGCTAAAAATAGGTCACACTAACTAGAAAAGTTGGAATATTTCAAAGTTCTGCATCAATTGCAGGCAAATATTATAGAATGAAATTTGTGGCCTGTTCTTTTATTCATCAGTTCTTAAATTTATAGCTTGGAATGGCAGTGCTCTTATAGTGTTAATGGGACTTAAATTTTCTGTAAAGTTATCAGAAGCAAAGTTAAAAGAGTTCTAGAACTTTTAGGAAATGAGTATATTGTGTTATAAACCTTTGCCCTGCTCTGCATTGGTTTTCCAAATGCAGGTATGCCTTGGTTTATGCAGTGGATATGATCTGGGAAAAAACTGTGTATAAAAATTGAATCATATATAAGATACATAAAAAAACCTTACTATTTAGTGGACCCACCATTGACTCATTCAAAAGCAGATAAATTATTATAGTACAAATAACCACTAGCTAAGAATTTGAATTTGTGTTATCACACACTAGATTTTTATGTTCGAAACTTATTTCTTAAATTATTTTTTAAATTTGAACACTTAGAATTCTATTTTTTCCAAATGGCAGGCTCTTATCAGTAGTGCTTACCTTAGTCATGCTTGTCTAGATTGTTTCTACTCTGTGACTTGATTGCTCACCTCTGTGTCTTCCCAGCTTATTTGCTGAAACTCAGGTCTACCAGGACTTAGAGTATTTTTGAATAATCACTCCTAAATTAGAGTTGCTTTCTAAGCAATAGTTTTAACTTTTCAAGAAACTCATAATAAGTTTGAGAGAGAACCTAGAAAGATGGAAACTGGTTTTTCATATTATAATATTTCACAAAGAATTTAATTTCTTTATTATCCTTAAGATTTTTAAGAAGTTCGTGATGAGAGATGCCATTTAGAAAAAGAATAATAAAAAGGATAAATTATATTGTGCCTAGTAAAGACTGGTAGTAATAAATATTCCCATTTAGAAAAATAGGTTACATATAAATATAATATAGGTTATAAACATGTAAGTGTATCTACTCTATCCTTGTTTCAGACTTCCTGTTACATTTTTAAGAAAATTTTTAAGACATATACATTTTTAAGACATATACACAAATAACAGTAACAGCAGGGTGACAATGAAAAAACGGTGGCATTCACCTTAAAATAGTCCTAGATAGGACTTTCCTGGAGGCACAGTGATTAGGAATCCTCCTGCCGATGCTGGGGACACAGGTTTAAGCCCTGGTCCAGGAAGATCCCACACACTGCAGATCAGCTAAACCTGAGCCACAACTACTGAGCCTGCGCTCTAGAGCCCACGAGTGACAACTACTGAGCCCATGAGCCACAACTGCTGAGCCCGCATGCCACAACTACTGAAGCCCGCCTGCCTAGAGCCTGTGCTTGGCAACAAGAGAAGCCACCGCAATGAGAAGCTGGCGCGCCGCAACTAGAGAAAGCCCGCGCACAGCAACGAAGACCCAACGAAGACAAAAATAAATAAATTTAAAAAGCTAGTCGTAGATAAATTGGAATTGGAATTCGTGAAGAAGAGATTACTGTGGAGCAGATATCCCCAATCATTCATTCATTTATTGAAATGTTATAGGTGCTGGGGCTCAGTAAGACATAATACTTGACTTATTAAATATTTAAGTTCATAAATAGGTGATTCTACTTGCTAATTACCTCACAACTAGAAGAAACTTAAGAGATCACGTAATCCAACTTGAGAGTGCATCAGAATCATCTGGATGGCTTGTTAAAACACATACTGCTGAAACCCAGTGTTCCTAATTCAGTAAATACAGGGTGGGGTGTGGGAAGCACTAGTTCTAACAAATTCCCAGGTGGCACTGATGCTGCTTGTCTTCAACTTGAGAATCACTGACATGGTCAGTAACTTCAAGTTAAAGCTGGTAATGCTAGGGCCCAGAAATGTGACTTGCCCAACAAAAGTTAGCTAATGCCTAAGATGGACGTAAAACGAGGTTGCCAGTTCCCAGTTCAATAGAACCTCCACTGCAGACTGCCTTTGAGACACCCCTTGAAGAGAGGATGCTTGCTTGACCTCACAGTGAGTCTAAGAACAACTACAGGAGTAAAGAATTGATAACTTGAGGATACTTCATCTGATTCTTGTTTAAATTATAACTTCTTATTCCAGAATCAGCCCATGTTCATGACATCTACAGTCTCAATTCTGAACCACCAAGCATTCTGTTTTGTGTATGGGGATCTGATCTGTATATAAAAGTAACATTTGAATCACAATATCATTTCAAAAAGGCAGTTCTAAAACTTACTAATATTATCTTCCTGATAATAAGGGCTTCTCGGGACAAAAGATCTTCTATTACAAAAACACTTTCCTCTGTAGTAGCTCTCTGTTAGATGACTGGTTGTGGAGCTAACAAAAAACTTACCATCTTCATTGAGAGTAAGGAACGAAAATATGTACTGGGAGACAATTAATGGAGATAATTCGCCATGCATTCTTTGCTGATAATTCACTTCTCTTTCAGAAGCATGTGTGCTTTATCCATAGATCCACTATTAATTTCTCTAATTTGTAAATTAGAGAAAATATATTCATCTCCTTTTAAGTGGTGATAAAGATAGATTTTCCCCAAATTTAATTAATCTGCTTTGCATTCTTGAACAATTGTATGAAAAACTCAGACCTCTCAGTACAAATCATGTAATTGTGTTTTAAGAGATAATGTGGGAAAATCAGGCATGGATGAAAATGATATAATCTGAATTGTACTATGACTTCCTCTGAAAATTTCAAAATCTATTTTTAACTGCCTTCATTTTAAATTGAGTCTTGTAAGAAAACTATTTTGATGACATGAAGGGTAGCACTGAGGAAGAACTAGAAATGAAGAAGAGGCATAGCAGCCAGACGGTGTCTTAGCCTCAGTAGATGAATCTTGTGGATACTGGAGGGATGATTTGCTTAATCCCATTGTGATGAATGGCCTATAAAGGGATGAGAGCATGTTTTAGACACTTATTTCATATATATATATTAGTATATAATAATACTAATTTACTACCACTGAATCAATGTTAGCACATAAAGGATAGAGGGAATATCTGTCTCCACTTCTCTGTAGTTAAACTCGTCTTTCTCAACCATTTTGTCAAACAGGGTATAAAAAATGTTCAGACTCCAACGCAGTTAAATCTTAGGCACTTTCACTTGTCACAGTCATCATCCAGTCTCCCAAATTAAAGAACAGCTGTTCAGATTCTCTTGGGTAGGACATGATGAGCCTTATTTCCTACTTCCTGTGGAGCTCAGTTTGAACTATTTCTGATTCTCTAGAACTTCAAGTAATCATCCACTCTTTAAAAGGAGACAAAAACTCAATATTAGTTTCTTGAGTAATTTGGATGACCATTTATTGCTTTCATACTGAGAACAACTGGTTTATTTTGTTCCTAAATATAGCATTCTTACAATTACATGAAAAAGTTTACTTAGTATACCTGTATTGTATTGTGTTGTTAGAAATAGCATAAAGTTGTTTCTTCCCCCATGAAATAAAGCCAGATAATTGTGTCACCTCTTTCTTTTTTAAATTAATTTTATTTATTTTTTTGGCCATGCCATGTGGCTTATGGGATTTTAGTTCCCTGACCAGGGATTGAACCCAGGCCCTCAGCCGTGAGAGCGTGGAGTCCTAACCATTGGACTGCCAGGGAATTCCCTGTGTCACCTCTTTAATAATTAAGAGTTTAATGCCTTCAATAATCCTCCTTAGGTAGAAATCTGTTTTCTAATATAATTGACTCCGTTTCCTGAAATTGGCTTCTTGGGCTCAGAAAAGAAAAAGTGAAGGTTGAGTGAAAGAGAAGAGATATTTTAAACTAAGGGTGAAATATCTGGAATAGATTGTTTTTCTCCTACCTACTTCTCCTAGAAGTGGAGGCTTATGAGAAATTACAGTTCTAAAGGGATTTTCAGCTCTGAATTCTTAGTTTTAAGTATGTATATAGAGTAACTTCATCACTGAATCAACTTAATTTCATTAGTGATAAGATCTAAGAATCAGATGTTTCTAATATCCGTGTACTAGATTGTTTTACCCTCACAGCTCAAAATTTAATATGCACGTAAATCACCCTCAGATATTACTAAAATGCAAGTTCTTACTGAGTAGGTCTGAGATTCTGACAAGCTCGGTGATAATGCAGATGCTGCTGGCCATGGACCTCACTTTGAGCACCTGGGGTATGAACAATGCAACACATAATTGAGTTTTATAACTATACATCTTGTTCTCTTTCCTATCATTTTTGATTCACATGCAGACAACTTCTCAAGATAAAATAATGTCTCTAGAGTTCAAGAGTTTCATTGTAGAAAAAAAGCATAAAAAATTTTTTTCTTCAAGGTAAAGAATTTGGACTTAGGATGGGATATATTTTTTTTTCAATAATGGAAACAAGATAGTAAAATTGAAAACTTGGCATCTCTTTTAAATTAAGAAGTTTGAAAATGTGTCTAATTCCTAATGATTCATTTTGACTATACTGAATTCTTCAGTTCCCTTTTAGAAATGAATGTCAGCACTTAGAAAGTTAGTGTCACTCAAAATCAGGTTCCATTTTATGAATATTAGAGAGTGAGTTTCAAACTAAATTTAATTTTAGAATATGTCTTAAGAGTCTGGATATCAACTAAATATGCCGTGTGGCAGTTAAACTGTTGAATGCACTTTTTTTTTCCTCTTAATAAAATATACATTTGAGGAAATAATAGGAACTCAGAAATCTGTAGTGCTAGAGGAAGAACGGCATATTCTATGTCCAATTTACAATTCAATTGTAGGCCAAAAAGCCTCACAGATAAGATTAAGTCTTTAGGTATATTTACTGTATATATTTACTGTATATATCCATGTGGAGATATACATGAAGATAATAAGCATCAATGAAAATTTACAGTTCTTTTAAAGCTGCAGATAGGATTTTGTTCATTACTAACAACACAATTTAAGTCAGTAGAGCTATGTTGTTTTCATTAATTTACATAAACTCTAAAATTTAGAATCTACATTTTAAACGTTTTTGTAATTAAGAAAGTTATATTTAAAAATAATTTTTCTGGGCTTCCCTGGTGGTGCAGTGGTTAAGAATCTGCCTGCCAATGCAGGTGACACGGGTTCGAGCCCTGGTCTGGGAAGATCCCACATAATCTTCTAAGCCCGTGCACCACAACTACTGAGCCTGTGCTCTAGAGCCCATGAGCCACGACTACTGAGCCCACGTGCTGCAACTACTAAAGCCCACACACCTAGAGCCTGTGCTCTGCAACAAAGAAGCCACTGCAATAAGAAGCCCGTGCACCGTAACCAAGAGTAGCCCCCCCGCCACAACTAGAGAAAGCCCACACGCAGCAATGAAGACCCAACACAGCCAAAAATAAATAAATTTAAAAAAATAATAACTTTTCCATAAAAGCTTAATTTTTATGGCCTGATCAGTACAGCTCATTATATTCCCATGAAAAGATGTTTGCTTTTTGATAGAATACTAAAAAATTAATTTTGCATTCAATTTGAGGGTGCATTTAAAAAGACTTTAGTTGTTCCAATATTTGGAATCTAGTTAAAGGGAATGTTTGTGATTGAATTAAATCTCTGTTAACAGTATAGGTATATACATATTTTTAATGAGTTATGTAAATCTGTGTTCATTCCTCCTAACATATATTGTCTCAATTTTGTATTGGGGGAAATGTTATTTTATATGTCATTGAAATTCTGGGTGGCCCCCTGTGCTTCTGTTGGATTTCTGGCTGATTCATAGACACCTCAAACTATCAACTGCAATGATGAATTGCAGTGGTTTATTTAGCAACTACTATGTGCCAGGTACTTTACATACATAATCTCATATAAGACTCAGAATAATCCTACAGGTAGTAACATTCCTTCTTTCACAAACCCAGAGAAGTTAAATAATTTACAGGGCTGTCCAGATAAAAAAGACACTGAGCTGGTTTTCTCTTTTTTTATTTTATTTGATTTTTTTTTATACAGCATGTTCTTATTAGTTATCCATTTTATACATATTAGTGTATATATGTCAATCCAAGGTGTCTGTTCTTTGTCTTCAAAGATCATGTTCTTACTCTCATGTGCCTCCTAAGTACAGGAGGCTGCTCCTGAAATGCCAACTAATTTTAAATATTTGTCTGCAAAGAATACAACTGTGACTCAGGTTGTTACCATTGAAGAAAAAAAATAGGTTCTATTACAGTCTAATACTAAATAGTTGGTATGTTATGTTTATTGTACTTTTGATGTTCCCATTCTGTTGTTTCATTCTGTTAATTAAGGGTATTTAATCTTTTTTTTTCATTCTGTGACCATCATAATAATTGTTTAAAATATTCCAATCCAATGTGTGTAGTTCATTAGAGGCAACTGTGAGTGCTGTTTCTGAGTCTCTGCCTTGGATATAGTTGCTAGAATTTTTTCATGATTTTATTGTCTAGTTTTTTTTAATAATAAGAGTAATGAATGTTCAGCATAAAAAACAACTCAAATATTAATTTATAAGTAAATAGATTCAAGTCTGATTTCTCAAATGAAAGTATTATGTTACAACTAACCTTTTCATAGTAGTCTGTTTCTACAGTTTCCTCTTCAATACTTTCTTAGGATAAAGTGCTTTGTTCTGCTCTTTTATAATACCAAGTGTGAGCACAGCATGGCAAGGAGAAAGAATACAGTCAGCCAGCCCTCTGTATCCATGGGTTCCATATCTGATCCAACCATGGATCAAAAAACAATTTTTTTTTAATTTCCAGAAAGTTCCAAAAAACCAAAACTTGAATTCGCTGTGCTGGAAACGATTTACATAGCATTTACCTTGTATTAGATATTATAAGTAATCTAGAGATAATTTAAAGTACAGTTGGCCCTTGAACAATATGAGAGTTAGGGGCTCTGACCGTCCCCATAGTTGAAAATTTGCATATATAGTTGGCCCTCCATGTATGGGATTCCACCATAAAGTTGGTTTCTCCATATCCTTGGTTCCACATCCTCTGATTCAACCAAGGATCATTTAGTGCTCCAGTATTTGCTGTTGAAAAAAAATCTGTGTACAAGCGGCCCTGTTGTAGTTCAAACCCGTGTTGTTCAAGAGTCAACTGTATCCAGAAGGATGTGCACAGATCATATGCAAATACTACACCATTTTATATATTACACTTGAGTATCCAAGGATTTTGTATTCAAGGGGATCATGGAACCAATCTCCCCCGGATACCCAGGGACGACTGTACAGATTATGTTAGGTGAAGTGACTTACATTTTCCTGTTGACTCCTCCATTCTGTTCATCTCCATTTAAAATCTAACGTGTCACACTACCCCAAACAAAGCCTTTTGTAAAATGCTGCCACCATTTTGGGGTAATAGCTAAAAAATGGTGAATTGATTAATTTACTTGTAAATTAATTTATAAATGAATTATTTAATTTGAACTTTAGCATAGCTTTTGAAGCATACACAGCACTTGTCCAGGAAGGCAACTCTCTAAATTTTTTCCGAGAAACTTCTCCACACACTTATAGAACTCTTATTCAAATAATCATGGTTAAAAGTGTGGACAGAATGTTTCCCCAGAAGTTATGTCTGCTTTGCAAATACAAAGCAATCGCCTATTGTCTGTGGCTGTGAAGGAGAGAAAGGAGAATGCAGTCTAATAAACATTGGTCAGCAAATTACATTTGTTTATTCACTATCAGACACATTAATCTGGTATGCTTTTATTCTGTATTCCCTCACTAGTTTGTTAGACTGTCCATTGGTGTCACATCCTCACTGAAGGAGAATAATATCTGTCTCACGTTCACTTTGGCAAGATGCCCCTGTTCTGGTTCTTTGTTTAAAGTTGCTTCAGTGCTTAGAGACTTCTTTTGCATTTATTAGCAGGGCTTTATATTTTTTAGAATTTATTTTGCCATATGATTAGTGGGGTCACTGTTAGTTTGCAACAATTATTTCAGTGCGGTAGAAGTTTCCACTTGTAATGCTGCAAGCACACACTTGTAAAAATGAAAATTTGGGTGCCTAACCATTATTAACAAAAGTGCTTCCTTAGCTAGAGTCAAAAGATAAAAATCATATTTTTAAATGAAATACGTTGGTAAATGTGACAGACATTTTATTGAAGGAAGCTTTTCATTTTTTCCTCCGTTGACTCAAACTGTGCTGTGCAGCGTTGTAATTAGAGCAGAGCATCAGTCAGCTGTGCTTTAGGTTTGAAAGAGTAACAGGAGTAGCTTATAAAATATTAACCTTAAGAACTCCACTCAAGCATTTCAGATTTTTAAATAATTGGTGTCAAAGTCAGATGATTTTGAAAGATTGTTGTGTAAATGGTAAACAACCTGAAATAAGACAATGGGATGAATGTTGCAGTCTCCAATACTGGGAAATGCAGCTGACTGTATTTTCTTAGTCTTTTTTTTTTTTTTTTGCATGGGGAAAATTGTTTTTAGTAGCTTTAAAATACAACTCTGAAAAATGTAGGTATATTTAACAGGAATAGTGGGGCCTGTTTTTTTAAATTGACTATACATAGGAAAATCTTATTTTAAAAATATCTGGGGCTTCCCTGGTGGCGCAGTGGTTGAGAGTCTGCCTGCCGATGCAGGGGACACGGGTTTGTGCCCCGGTCCGGGAGGATCCCACATGCCGCGGAGCGGCTGGCCCCTTGAGCCATGGCCGCTGAACCTGCGCGTCCGGAGCCTGTGCTCTGCAATGGGAGAGGCCATGACAGTGAGAGGCCCGCGTACCGCAACAAAACAAAACAAAACAAAACAAAATATCTGAAGGACTCCCCACTGAAGGGTTGCAATACATTAATATATCATATGTAATTAATCAGTACTAATTACATTATGAAAGTTTGAGGAATGGCTACTTTGTTTTCTTTACAAAGCAGAGTGTATTCAAGATTAGTCCTTCTTATTCTCATTCACTTGAATTCTGAAGGATTCTCGAGTAGAGAAACAAGGAATGGAGATACAGCATTCGAGGGATTGCGCTTGGGAGTGTTTCTGTAGCATGAGCATCATCACTCATAAGGGTTCCTGCAGAAAAAGTGCAGAGAACTGCTCTTCTAGGACACACGACCATAGTGAAAGTTGCTTTTTAACTTGAAATGTCCTATTGTGCAGAAAACAATAAGAAGTGGCATAAGTATTATATGGAAAAAAAAATGCTTACCTTTCCCTTTTGATTTACTTTAGTTACCAAAAATAGGCTTGAATCGTCCCCATTTGGCTTCACAGGAATAAAGAATGAACCTTGAATACAAGAAAAGCCTTAGGTTTATATGTACTTCTTAGGTGAAAATCAGCAAAATTCCAGAAAGATGAAGATGATTTTTTTTTTTTTTTGCTGTACGCGGGCCTCTTACCGTTGTGGCCTCTCCCGTTGTGGAGCACAGGCTCCGGACACGCAGGCTCAGCGGCAATGGCTCAGCGGCCATGGCTCACGGGCCCAGCCGCTCTGCGGCATGTGGGATCTTCCCGGACCGGGGCACGAACCCGTGTCCCCTGCATCGGCAGGCGGACTCTCAACCACTGTGCCACCAGGGAAGTCCGAAGGTGATTTTTAAGTGTGCCAAAGCATGATGCTAAAAAATAATAGGAAATACTACTCTGAATTCCCTCCTTTCAAATATATTTTAGAATCTGAAAATTTGGGGAGAATTATATTTCAGAAATTGAAAAAAAAAAATTACCTGGGGCAAAGGACAAATAAATAGGGTTTTTTACTGAGTGCTTATGAGGGTATGTGTCCAGGCACCCACAAGTACAGCATCTGAATTAGATTTCTGGAAAATGTAACGTGTGGGGAGGGCGTTATAAGCGTACAGTGACATTACCTGTTGATTTCTTTTGTGAGAAATGAAATGTCATTCATTTCAGGCCGATTTAGGGAATTGAGAGCATGATTTTGAGATGTTTTACACATGGAGTCTTTATTAGCTTCTCCTTTTCCCATTGTTTCTCAACTACTCAGATTCAGTAAGTGCTGGACTCCATAGGGAATTGCCCCAGCAGATATATATCAAATCTGGAAAACACAAACCAACCCCAACAACAGATAGTAGGGTTTTTGGAAAAGCAGCACACATTATTTAATTACAGAAGATGATTTATTCATAAGCATTAGGAATATGAAATTCAATTTATGAAGATTGGTTTCTTACTCTATGCAATAAGATATAAGGTTAAGTGGCTTATCCTCAGTGACTTGACCTTTCTCTTTATTTTCATTACCTTAATGATTTGATTTCATTAAAGAAACATTAAACAAGGCAATTTTACGGTGAATAACTCAGGCCTGGCACTTCAGAATTCATCTCTTGGGCTCTTAGTCGCAAACAGATTAAAGTGTATATACATCAGTAATTTTTACAGAATTTAAAATTTTCATTTAGAAATTTTTGTTCTTAAAGCTTTGCTTCACATCAAAGCCACTGTGCTTTAAAAATTTTGGAATTTTATCAATACTATTTTTGTAGTGGCAAAAGGTAAAAGTGTTCAGGAAAATCTGATTTATTATTTATATATTGCATCAATCACTAAAAGCAAGAAGATACATAACAGGTGATCTTTGTCCTTTAATGCTATAGGACAAATGATATATTAGGAGAGCAGGTGGTACTACAGTCTGTTTTTATTTTAAAGTGATTTCCTACCCAATAACTTATTTGAGTATAGCTCCTAAACAAATTTATTTAACCCTGGGTAAACCCTGTTCTAAAGTTTATAATACCTACTTTGATTCATTTTTTTTCTCCAAACATTTCCATTAAAAAAATTAAATAGTAAAAGAATCAACCTGGTTGGAATATAGGAATAAAATATATAGCCCTTAACATTTTGAGTTACTTGTGTTCTATTATTTCCCAGGTCTGCACTGATATAGAAATAGATTCAGGGACCAGGACATCTGCAGTTTGGCAGATGATAACAGTAAGATGAAAATGCTGATTTAGGGTTTATAAAATAATGATGTTAATTTTTTTAAAAAACTGAAATTTTATTAAACTAACCTATATCTTTAATTTGAATTAGTGTCCTTAGTACCATCAAGTTTATGTATTGCATTTTCAAGTTGTATTAATTTTAAGTCACTGCTATTTAAATTAACTTTTAAAATTAAAAAATGATTTCACTCTACAATTTTTTGTTTGTTTGTATTTTGGCACTTGGCCATACCTTCACTAAGAGTTTGCAAATGAGCTCTTTTTTAAAAAAAAAATAACATTTTCTCTATGTGGAATAGAAAAATCATTATAAAGGATTCATTTATTCTATTTTTCATCATTATAGCTAAGTTGTGAGTTGGGATTCTGTTACATTTAATTTGAGGTAGACCTCTTTTAACACAGATTTAGGTATAAATAATTGTCTTTTTCTAAAATTTCTAATTCATTAGACCATGACATAATTATGATAGGGTTCATATATTTAGGTATTAGTAATTTATGTCAGCTCTACAGAAAAGTAGTTAGAAGTAAATGATGTGGCATTGTCATGGGCTGAATTGTTTTCCCCAAAATTAATATGTTGAAATATTAATTCCCAGTACCTCAGAATGTTACTTTATTTGAAGATAAGGTCTTTATAAAGGTAATTAAGTTAAAATGAGGTCATTAGGGTGGGCCCTAATGTTATTTGACTGATATCCTTACAAGAGAGAGGCAATTAGGACACACACATGCACAGAGGGAAGACCACGCGAAGACACAGAGAAAAGACAGCCATCTACAAGCCAAGGAGAGAGGTCTCAGAAGAAACCAACTCTTGATCTCAGAATTCTAGCCTCCAGAATTGTGAGAAAATAAATTTCTGTTGTTTAAGCCACAGGTACTTTGTTATGGCAGACCTAACAAACTAATAGAGACTTGTTTAAGACCAGAAAACAAATAAGAGTCACAATTAGAATTGGAACTTCCAAGGTTAAATAACATAATTTCCTTGTTTGTTGCTTTTACCTACATAACCATCCAATGAGAGTAAAAGAAGAATTTGAAACTCAGATTTATGTAAGAAACATTGAAAAGGAATGCAAACTTACTGAAAATTTATTGGGTAACCCAGTCAAAATACAGAAATAAATTGAAAGCTGAGGCTGATGTAATAATATAAAATAATCACTAACATATATAGTCTTTATGTGTCAGGCACTGTTCTGAATAGTTCACATTTATCAAGTCTTTTAATCATCACAAGTCTATGAGATCTAGGTATTATAATAATCTTCATTTTACAGATAAGGAAACTGAAGCCAAAAAGGTTAAATTACTTGCCAAGGTCATACAAATAGTAAGGGGCAGACAGGATTTTGACCCAAATAATCTAGTTCTAGGGACTATGCTCTTAACTGGTATGAAATATTGCAATAATCTGGAATAAGCTTTCAGTGCCTTAAGTTTCTGTTGGCCTCTCTTGTAGTATTCTCTGGGAGCTACAGTAAGTGCTGTGACAGACATAAGGGAATGGCAAAGGAGGGCACCTAAACTGTGTGTATGTGCCCTTCAATCACAGAAGACTTAGCAGGCCTGTGTCTCCAAGTGGGGGGGGCGGGTTGGGGGAAGGTGCAAGTAACAGTATCCTGTGGCACTGGGAACTTGGGGAAGATTTTATTTAGGGGTAACAGTCACATGTACTTCTCAGTGTGGACGGTGGGTTCCAGGAGGTCACATTAGAGGCAGGAAGATGAATTAGAAAGTTATTAAAGTGGCCTGAACTAGTGATTGAGTCACCAAAATTAGAAGCAACGGTAGTAGTGAGAGTTGCTGAAGATTGCTTTCAAGCTGGCCAGAGAATACCACCGAATTAATCCTTCCTAGTCCCACCATAGGATGTACAAAACCAAGAGTGAACCCTAATGCATACTGTGGACTTTGGGTGATGATGATAGGACAATGTTTGTTCACTGATTGTAACAAGTGTACCACTTCGGTGCCAGGTGTTGATAGTGGGGAAGACTGTGCATATGTTGGGGCAGGAGGTGTGTGGGAACTCTCTGTATCATCTGCCCAACTGCGCTGTGAACCTATAACTGCTCTAAAGATGCAAAGAATGTATATTCACTGACTTACTGTTTCTTCATTGATAGATTCATTCAGTAGTTCCACGGCCGTTTATGGACTGCCTGCTATTTGCCAGGGACTGTTTTAATGCTTGGGGATACAGCAGTGAGTAAAACTTGTCCAGTCCCTGACTGCATGGAGATATCGTGGAGCACAGATGATAGCAGATACATATATAACATAAGGTAGTGAGAAGTGTTAGGAAGAAAAATTAAGTATCTTAAATATGATATGGGTGGTGAGGGGTCTTTTTGGATAGGTTTTCGAGGAAGGCCTCTCTGAGGAGTTGAACTTTGACAGACCCTGGAGAGAAGTACAAGGGGTTGAGCCATGCAGAGATCTAGGGTTAGAGAAATTCACCCAGAAGGAGCAGCCAGAGAAAAGGCCCTGAGGCTAAGACAGGTTTGGGACCTGTGAGGAACAGTAAGAAGCTTGCGAGGCTGGGGCTCAGTGAGTCATGGGAGAGCATGAGAGAGGAAATCAGAGAGTTAGTCCGATCCCAGATCACACAGAGCTTAGTCAGCAGGGATGAAGACATCAGTTTTATTTTGATTGTGATAGAAAGCTATTAGAGGCTTATAAGCTAGGGAAAGAAATGAGTGACCTAATTTAGACAATGGGGGTAAGAGTAAAAGCAGGATGGCTTTTAGATCCTGATGGCTTGGAATAAACTGAAATTGATGGGAAGTGAGTTGAGCCCAAGATATACTTACAAGGCATCGCCAAAGGGATTGGCTGAATTGGACACGGGTTGAGATTTAGAATCAAGGATGATACTGAGGGTTGGTTCACATAGATAGGTGAGTGGTGAGAAGGGGAGCATTGGAGGAGAATCAAGTATGGGTGCAAAAATTAAGAGTTTGGGGCTTCCCTGGTGGCGCAGTGGTTGAGAGTCCGCCTGCCAGAGCGGGAGGGTCCAACAAAAGAGTGAGGTAGGAGGTAATCCACGGTTATATATCCATATCCATATATCCACGTATATGTAAGTGACACACACTACAAGTTGCCTCCGGAAAACAAGTTAAGTTGCAAATGTAATAGCAAAACCATTAAAATTACTAAAACAAGAGAACAGGATGTTCTAGATTTTTGTGTATTTAGGAATTAATTCATACCTGAAAAGATGCCCTCAAAATCTCCTTTTCTCCCCTGTTCTATTACTATGAGGGGCTTATTGTTCTTTTCTTTTTTCTACCCTAAAACTTTTGTTAATGGTTGCCCCTCAGAATGACCTAGGGAGCTTTAGGAAAATACCAATAACTGGGCTCTACCCCAGACCAGTTAAATCAGAAATTCTGAGGCATCAACATTTTTTACATTTTTAACACTTCTCAGGAGGTTCTAATATGCAACCAGGGTTGAGAATTGCTTGTCTCCATGTATATATCATTTTACATAGCTGTAATTATTATAATAAGTGCAATGATTTTTTATTCCTTTCACTTAATATTATCTCATAAGTATTTCTTTTTTGCATAATAATTATACTTTAAAATTTGCATAATATATTGACATACTATTATGTATTTATCCATTGTCCTATAGTTAAGACTTAGGTTTCACTTAATATTTTGAGATCATATAAAACTCTACAATAACAGTTATTCACCTGTCATATTGTATTCTTAAACAAAATGTTAAGATACTCATTATATTCATATTGCTTTACAAACCTTTAAAATGATTTACAATCCCCTGGTGTATTGGGGGAATAAGATTTATCATAATCTCACCCATGTTGAGTATAAGTATTTTTTTCTTTAAATTGCTAGACTTATGGACTGTATTAATGAAGATGTTTTTCCTTGCACGCTAGAAGTTAGTTAGAAACTAACTCAAGGTCCCTTAAAACAAAGAATGAATTATTTTCTTATATGACTAAAAAGTTCAGAGGTTATTTGAATTCGGGCAGTGATGCATCCAGGGTCTCAAATAATGATAGAGGATTCAATTTCTGTTTCTCTAGTAGTCAGCACTGCATGCTTCTTGATGGGCTTTATTCTTGGGCAGGGTAGTATATCCTACTACTTTAGATTCTTTCATAACTCCAGCCTGTGATTGGGATTCATTCTGACTGGCTCAGTCTGAATTACTCATTGTGGCTATTGCTACTTGGATCTAGAATTTTCACATGCTTCCTCTGGATTCAGGTGTAAGGTTACCAAACCAGAAGGACATATATTCAGAGTTGGAAGGGAGTGGTGCTCTATAGAGATGCCAGGCAAGGAAAAAACATGTCTGCAGCATAAATTTAATGTAATGTTTAACTTTTCTTTTAACCTGTGTTCATGTTAGTGTTCTAACATTGTTTTAGTAAAATGTTTAGGATGCTGACGTAGCAATACATACCACATTATTTCAAAAAATGCATTTATGTAAAGAGAGTCTATAGAATATTTATGAAAAGAAAAATAAGTGGTTTTAAGAATAAGAATTGTGGTTTTTAAGAATTTCTCTCTCTATATTCCTTTTCTTGACATCTGTAGGTCAGGGTTTGGCTCAAATGTTTATTTATGAAATTAGAAATGGAGAATGTCCTATTTGCACATACAGTATTCTGTGTGAACATATTGTGCTCCCACAAATCAGGCCTCTGTTGAATTTTAGGAGGGGGTCTATGCAGCAGCTCCCAGAAACGTTTATTTTTAATCTGTGGTTTGTTACAAAGCTAAACCATAACTTTAACTAGTTCACCACCATAATGTTAAAGTTTGCAGGCCAAACCACAGTCATACATCATTGAAATTGTTTTAATAATGTTGAAAAAATTATTAAACATCTATTCAAGGTGATGGAACATAACACTCAGGCCTAAAATATTCCCATCTGAAGAGAGGATGAGAAAGCAATCTAACAATTTCTCCCCAGAACCAGCTTATCATTTATATGGTACAAGGTATAGGAGCAGATGCTCATATAGGACCTTATGCTCATTTCTGAAAGCAGCACTGATATATGAGAATCTAAAATGTGATAAAGTCAAGATTATATCAAATTTTGTCTGCAATAACGCTGAAACATTTGATTACATGACAAAAATATTGTATACCAAGTTATATATTTGCTTCTTTCTCTTTGTTTTCATCTGTTAAAATTAATGTGATCTCTAATAGCTGCATGTCACATTCCTATGATATATAATGTGCATTTTAATGTGCTATATTAACAAGAATACTGCCTAGGAAAAGGATTTTTTTAAATTAATTAATTTATTTGTTGGCTGAGTTGGGTCTTTGTTGCTGCACGTGGGCTTTCTCTAGTTGCAGCAGGGGCTACTCTTTGTTGCTGTGCGCGGGCTTCTCATTGCAGTGGCTTCTCTTGTTGCAGAGAACGGGCTCTAGGTGTGTGGGCTTCAGCAGTTGTGGCTTGCGGGTTCTAGAGCACAGGCTCAGTAGTTGTGGTGCACGGGCTTAATTGCTCCGCAACATGTGGGATCTTCCCAGACCAGGGGTTGAACCCATGTCCCCTGAATTGGCAGGCGGATTCTTAACCACTGTCCCAACAGGGAAACCCAGGATTTTTTTTTTTTATGTTTTTCTTTAGTGTTGACAAATTGAGGTCATGTGGCAAAAGAAGCAGTGGAAATATAGCAAGGTAGAAAACAGTTACAATTGTAACAATGTATAATATTTTGAGATGAATGTGTATTATTTTTATATAGGCTGAAAATAACTGATAAGATGTAACTGCTACAGATAAATATACAAAAAATAAAATGTACAGATTGATATTTATTAAAAAATTGAGGTTCATAGTAATTTGGCTTTTAACTTTAACTCATTCAGTTTACTTGTAATTCATTATATATATAAGTAATCCAAAGAATAAAAGGTATAAAAATAATATTGGTATTCATCTACCTAAGAATGAAGATATTCTTCACATTTAGAATTTTTTTTATGTTTTTGCAACTGTTGATCAGATACAAACTTCTCATTATATGTTAATGTCTAGATCTTCAGGTCTGTTAAATCACTCAGCCCTATCACACATTCAGTCCTTGTAAATGTCCCGATAATGGACCTCATATTTATAGATAATCTCTACATTTCTATGATTCTAATCTGGGTTCATTCTTGCAAGTTGACTTTTCCTTAATTTATTCTTAAAATAAAAGCTAACACTTATTGAGTATTTCTACATGCAACTGTTATTCTAAAAACGTTTCCTGGATGTTGGTACTATTTTTTTTAATGATATATAATTCCTAATTTTATTAATTAATTAATTTATTTTTGCTCTGTTGGGTCTTCGTTTCTGTGTGAGGGCTTTCTCTAGTTGTGGCAAGCGGGGGCCACTCTTCATCGCGGTGCGCGGGCCTCTCACTATCGCGGCCCCTCTTGTTGCAGAGCACAGGCTCCAGACGCGCAGGCTCAGTAGTTGTGGTTCACGGGCCTAGTTGCCCCGCAGCATGTGGGATCCTCCCAGACCAGGGCTCGAACCCATGTCCCCTGCATTAGCAGGCAGATTCTCAACCACTGTGCCACCAGGGAAGCCCCTTGGTACTATTTTTACAAATGAGGAAACTAAGTCAAGGAAGTTGTGTTATGCCTGTGAATACATAGCTTGTAGATGAAGGCATCCTGGCTTGGGTGTGCAACATTGTCTGACCTCTCATGAAGCCTTACTGCCTGGAGGGTAGAATGTCTCTCCTCTGAAAGAGCAGAAGTGTCCACAGAGTAGTTAAAGAGCTCCAACAGATAGCTGAGGCTTTTCTGTAGGACACCCATCAATGAACTTTGGAGAAGATGCCAGGAACCAGTTAAAGTTTAGCTAAATTTTCCCATAAAACATGACTTTCCTTAGGAATTCATCAAAGACTGTGTCTTTCAAGAAGCTAATATTTAAACTAATTGGCTCAATGGAACTTAGTAGAATCTTACAAAAGACTTCAAAAATTTCTCCTAGCATGGTTCTCACTGTGTTGAAGAATCACACAGATGTTATCATATTAAAGACTGAGTCTCTCTCTCTCTCTCTCTTCCTTTTTTTTGGGGGGGGTGGAAATTAAATGACTATGACAGTCAAAGGTCCGTTGGAATTCTTTTTTATTATAACAAAGTTGATTTTCAAAATTAAAACTAAAAAATCCATGGGCTAGAATGTTAGTGCTCCAAAACAGTAATATTTTGGAAAGAATGGAATTGGATAACAATCACAGCATTAACCACCTACCATGACAGCTTTAAAATATGCAGTCCTAAAACACCTTTTTGCTCTTACTAATTATTGAGATTCACAAAAAAGCTTTTGTTTTTGTTTCTGTAGGTTATCTATTAATACTCATCATACTAGAAACCTAGAAAATTTTAAGAAATATTCAATTAATTAAAAAATAACAAGTCAGTTCATACTAACATCTGTGTTTTAATGAAAAAAATAACTATTTTCTAAAACAAAATAATTAGTGAGAAGAATGACACCATTTCATATTTTTGCACATCTCCTTAATATCTGGATTAATGAAAGATATTTGGATTCTCGTATTTGTTGCTAGATTCAATATGTTTTGATAATGTTGTTTTGATTGAAATTTAGGAAGAAAATTTTGCCTCACCTAGATATGTAGATATGTATTTGGAAATAGCTTTTTCTTTTTCTTTTCTTTTTTAGATACTTGTGGATATTCTTATTTGATATTACACTCAAACTTTTCAAGTGGTAGTTTCTTAAAATTTGGTTGCAATGTGGATCCAAAACTGTATCAATGAACTTCTTGTTTCTATTATATTACAATCCATTGGCAATCTTGCATTTTGAATGAATTCTATAACATCATGCATTGGTTATTTGGAAAATACTGATTCATTAATATTGCAAAATGTTAATTTTGCAAACGTTAATACATTTCATTATACAATATCAAAAAATTACATTAGTATTTTTTAAAATATTTATTTATTTGGTTGCACTGAGTCTTAGTTGTGGCAGGCAGGCTTCTTAGTTGCGGCTCGCCAGCCCCTTAGTTGCAGCACATGGGCTCCTTAGTTGTGGCTCACGGGCTCCTTAGTTGCAGCATGTGAACTCTTAGTTGCAGCATGCATGTGGGATCTAGTTTCCTGACCAGGGATCAAACCCAGGCCCCCTGCATTGGGAGTACGTAGCATTTCCAGTCTCATCCAAAATGTCTTTAACTATCAGGAAACTGATAACCTCAGAGTGGAGGATACAAGTTTTCCTAAATTCTGGCTTTTGCTTGAAACTTTGAATTTATCATCATTGGTGACACATACTGCTAGTTGTTTTCCTGAAGTGACAATAAAGCGACCAACTTGCTCTGCTTTGCCAGGACTTTTGCCATTTTAGCAATGAAAATACCTGTGTCCCCAGAAGCCTTTAATCCCAGGCAAACAAGGATGGTTGGTCACCCTAAGTTACAGGCTTATATTTTTTAGAAAATATTTCTAAATGCCTAAGTCTGAATAACCATAGTATGTCAATCATTCTTTCAAGTAAAATGGTGCTATATTAACAAGGCTAGTTTAATTCATCACCCAAACAATCACACAAGAGCTTTTCCTGGAGAAAACCATTTGTATTTCTGTATGCAGAAGTGCTTTATGCTTATTTCAATTTTTGTCACACAGAATACTTTTTTTTTTTCTTTTTGCTGTACACGGGCCTCTCACTGTTGTGGCCTCTCCCGCTGCGGAGCACAGGCTCCGGACGCGCAGGCTCAGCGGCCATGGCTCACAGGCCCAGCCACTCCGCGGCATGTGGGATCTTCCCGGACCGGGGCACGAACCCGTGTCCCCTGTATCGGCAGGTGGACTCTCAACCACTGCGCCACCAGGGAAGCCCCAGAATACTTTTTAAGTTATTCCTAAGTGTGATATACTTTTTTCAATTTTTTTTAAAGTGTAAGTGCCTAGTGGTGTATAATACAACGGCTACTACTAGTAAGTACAATTTGGTATCATTGCTTTGATTTATGCTAAGGCACTAGCACAAATTTTTTCCTGACATTTCTTTTGCATTGTAGGTTTAAATGTTGACATAGTGAAAAGGCAAATAATTTTTTAGTATTATTGTAAAAATAGTTTTGGCTTCATGGAGGCCCTGAAAAGGTCTCAGAGACCTCCAGGGGTTTGCAGCTCTCACTTTGAGAACCACTCATCTCACAGAATATTGTTTATAGTGTACACATCACATATTTTATATTAATTTTTTAAGTAAACATTACAGCAGTGGCTACTACTCTGCCTTTCACTCATTGTCATAGAGGTTCATATCTACAGTTAAAACTATATGTACCTCTGGAAAAAGTACTTCAAATAACAGTGTCTGGTTATGTATCAGAAGTGTTTTCTCGATATGTAGAAGGGAAAATTTTAAAAATTATTCATTAACTGTATGATCTTGAGTATCACTCTCTGGCTAGTTTCCTAGATAGTAAATGATACAGGTGGCTTAAATTATTGATTGACAGTCAGGGAAATACTCCCTCCCTAGAGGTTGTAGATATATGTAACATGGGGTTTTGCTTTATAGAATTTGTTGTTGCAATTAGGAAGGGGGTTCACTGGCATTCAGTACCCCAGGGTCAGGGTTGCTAAATTACTTCACAGCCAATAGGTCCTACTCCAAATGCCAATAACAATAGCACCACTTTCAAGAAATGCTGTAGCTTTCTATAGTCAGATAGCAAATGCTTTGTTCCTCCAATAGGAGTATATTTCAAGGAACAGGAAGTTCTGTGTCAAAGGAGAAGGAAAAATGTTGCTGGAGGGATGTGTGCTAAAGTGAGAGAACGGAGTTATCTGTTCATGTTGGTAAAATAGTTAAGGATGGAGGGAGAAGAGACTGATGGGTATATGAGAGCTCCAGGTCTTCCTTATCACCTACCTTCTCTATTTCATACCTCCAACTCTGGTTAGCTCTGGTTAGTATCATTACAACAAAGTAAATTAAAAGTGTTTTACTTATAACATATACTGCATATTCCAAAAGATATTTTACTGTATTTCTTTGTCATGCAATAGGATGCATTGTGAACAAAAGTTCTGAAACAAAAATAAAATTCTTGCTTTTTCATGCATAAAAAAATTGGAATAAAACTGATAACTTCAGTGTTCTCAGATTCATTGAATTTTTAGCTACCTAATCCCTGTTGTTTTAAAATAGGAAACTTACACTCCAAAGAAGGAATAGATTTAGTCAGAATCACATACTTAGTGGCCAAATGAAACTGCTTCCCAGTATTAGAGATAACTTAACAGATTATGGCTGGACCAGGTATTTGGAATTTTTTTTATTTTAAAATGTGACTCAATACTTTTTAAATATAAAGAGCAAGATTTTTTTTTTAAGTTTCAGTGTCTTACAAAAGCTTAGCTTCTTAAGCTACAGTGAATATAAGAAGGAATTGTTAATAAAACAAGAGGTGTTGATAATATTTTATGCAATTTTACAGAGAACATTGTCAATTTTTCATGTGCTTTTTCTTATGAATTAGCTGGGAGTTTTGACTTCTGTGTCTTTTCTGCTCCAATATTTTGTCTGTTTTAAGACTCCTAAGACATTTTCTACTCGTAGGCAGAGAAAGGCCAATATTAATTATCCATTTGTTTCCTATTTCTTTTGTTGCCTTGGTAAAATAAGTGATTGAGGAAGAAAGAGTTTTAAACAAGAAACTTTTACTTAATAAATTATCTGTTATAGTTATATAGTATTTGGTACTTCACCTCAAGCCCCTCCTACTTTGCTTTTTAGTAGCTGTAAGAAATTGAAAGATTCAGTTTGTCTTTGAAATCAGAACAAGTAGATTATAATTCTAGCTCTGCTTCCATCAGCTGGGTGACGTGGGCAAGTATCTTTAGGTCTCTGGGACTCGGTTTCTCCATTTGAAAAATAAGGAATGACATGTATTGTACAGTTATTGTGCAGATTAAATTATATGCAGCTTGTAAATTATAATGCTTAATGCCTGACAGGAAGTTGGTACTTAACAAAAAGGGATCTCCTTTCTTTAGTTCTTTCTTAAAAAATAAAACTAGTAAACAAATATTTATACCTAGTTTAGATTAATTATGGATATATACTTAGTTTAGATTAATTTCACTTTGCTTTACCCTAGTTTTGATTCAGGATTCAGTTCCTTTTGAAGTCTTGTTTTAAAGTTTTTTTTTGTTTTTTTTTTTTTGCGGTACGCAGGCCTCTCACTGTTGTGGCCTCTCCCGCTGCGGAGCACAGGCTCCGGACGCACAGGCTCAGCGGCCATGGCTCACGGGCCTAGCTGCTCCGCCGCATGTGGGATCTTCCCAGACCGGGGCACGAACCCGTGTCCCCTGCATCGGCAGGCGGACGCTCAACCACTGCGCCACCAGGGAAGCCCTTGTTTTAAATTTTGATATTGCTTTCATGGATTTGAAATTTGGGTCCAGGTTACAGTTATTCATGTTGTTTCTCTTCTGCTGTTGAAAAGCTGTGGATAAAGATTGTTTTATAAAGAAGAGATGGGCTCGAGGGATTAAGGAGGCTCCATAACTGTCCAGGACTTAACACAGCATCTGATGTATAGCAGGCTCTTAATAAATACTAGTTGAATAATAAAGGTATTCCATCTCTTCTATTCAGTGCATGGGCATATCTGGGTGTGCCAGTGGGCAGGTGAAAGCCTCTTTTTAGGGTTTGGTTCAGCATTGGATATTTTTTAATTGATGTATTTTTATCTGATTGTAAAAATTAAATACTGTATAACCATTAGAAAACACAAGTGAAAGCAAACAAGAAATTTTTAAAAAATGCACAGTCATAGTTCTCAGTGTTATAACTATAACTACTTTCACACAGATGTATTTTTTAAACAAAAATAGGACCTGAAATTTAACGTCACATTTCTATCTGACTACTTTTAGGACAAATATTTGTGAGCTGGCTACATTAAATCCATACTTTGAAAATCAGTCCCTGGCATTAATGAGGCAAAATGAAGTTTAATAGAAAATTCAGAATGAAATTTTGGGCAATTTTAAGGCATGTATAATTCCAAAAGAATTCAAAGTTTTTAAAGGCTTGCTGTTAAATAGTAACATTTAACAGCATTTTATTTATAATTCCTTAAAATCTATACTAATACTATTTACTGAACTATTTTATTAATGAATTATTAAGTTCCCTAATACTTCAATCCTATTCATATTGAGAACTGGATTCAATTTTCAATCATTTCTACGCTTATGTTGAAGTCTCGTTTTTCTTCTCCACAGGAAGGAAACAGAATGTAATAGAAAGGAGCTGCATGCCTTCATTTGTTTGACTCCTAGCTTTTAACACAAAATTGCTGTCTACACAAGTGGTGTCAACCCCTCCTTTCACTGGCGTGTAAAAGTGAGGAGAGGCAGGGCCACAATCAGCCAATGTGGTTATTAACTCCAGGCATCTCACGTCAAAGGTGACTGAGATTCACCAGCTGTCCCAGGGACGTGTGAAAACTTTGCTCTGAGGAGCTCTGTGGCCAATAATAGGTTGGACTTGAGAACTTTGCTTTGAAAGTTTATGAAGATTTCCCAGGGCTGTAAGAATATGAGCTGTGAATCTAGTTCCCTCAGCTAGCATTTGTAAGCATAATTTTAAATGCTACTGGCAAATTTTAAATATCACATATAGTTTCTCTAATAATAGTAGATTATAGGAAAGGAAATCTTGCCTTTGACTTTAAAAAATTAAATATTTACTTCCAAAACTCTAGGTTTGTTTCTACCGTGGTAACAGGTTTGCTGGGCTGGATCAGCTAAAAGCTTGTACATCTTCACATACTGAACTCCAGAATAGCTTAAATGCTTTTTGGTATTAAGTGCCTATAGATACACAAGATTCAGAGAAGACATAAAAGTCAAATTATCCCTTATTGCACCAGTTTTGTAATTTAAAGTTTGCTTGGAAGGTCTCTAAAATTTTTCATGCAATTGGTAGTTCAGCCTATTTTAAGAAACGCCAGGTACGTAACTCTGTGTACTAGGCTTAACATTAAAATTTCATTGCTTTCCAATGCCAATACTTATCATTATCTTTATAATTAAATCCAGTTTTCATTTATCATCCAGATCAGGCAATCAAACCAGGCAACTTTATCCTTCTCTTCACTTCCCTTTAAAAGAGTATTTGGTAGCCAAGACATGGAAACAACCTAAATGTCCATTGACAAATGAATGGATAAAGAAGAGGTGGTACATATATACAATGGAATACTACTCAGCCATAGAGAAGAATGAAATACTGTCATTTGCAGCAACATGGATGGACTTAGAGATTATCATACTAAGTAAAGCAAGTCAGACAAACACAAATACCGTATGATATCACTTATATGTAGAATCTAAAATATGACACATATAGAGAATATTGACCCTTGTAATAGTATTTTTTTTGAATTTTTGAATTTAGTTTTATTTATTTGCTTATTTATACAGCAGGTTGTAATAGTATTTTTAAATGATCGTTCTTTAGTTTTCTTTTACAATTAAAGATTCAAACCCAGAATGAGAATTCTGCCCTTGTTTTTCAGCTCATCTACTCTGCACTCATCCTGCTGGTAAAAACAACCTTCCCAAAGGAACCCCAGGCCATTATTTCTCTCCCCTGTTCCTGTCAGTATCTGATTCAGGAAGCTTCCTTGAAAAATGTGGAAGAATGGGGTTTTCTACTTTATTATCACCACTGCCGAATATGTTACAGGTGGATTGACGAAAATCTGAATGCAGTTAAAATAGCAGTCCATCTATAAAGAATACAGTTTAGGCCTTCAGGATGTAGAATTTGCAGTTGTGCAGACCTCCGTTACAAACATCAATGATAATTATGCTGTCGCTATAAAAAATATAGGAAGTGGGCTGAAACAGCCTTCCTCCTGTAATAGTCTACAAGTTGTTTGATAAAAGGAGCCCTTTCTATAACTTGCTTACTTGTCTCTTTCTTATAGAGGGGAAGGGAAGAAGGGGGTGGAGAGAGTGAGATAATGAGAGGATGGTCCATGGGTGTGTGTGGGACATAGTTCTTTATTGTATAAATGTATTACAGTATATAAGAAATAGTAATGTTAGCCAGCCTCCACAAGGATCTACCATAAATGTAATCAGGCAGGGACAGAGAGAGGGAACTGAGACAAGTTACACGGTCTCAGTGATGGGACAATGCCAGCCCATTCTTTTCTTTCCGAGGGAGCTCAAGTCAAACATTAAGTGGAAGGCCCCCAAGCTTAGTCACCGCGTGATGACTTGACTGTCAGTGTGATCTCGCTCTTCACTTCCTTCCACCCCATGGGGAGTCCTCACATCCCTTGGAACTCTATGCCTGCTGGGTTATGGAAAGATAGACACATTTCAGGGCTCCAGCGCAGGGTCTCCTGTCCTCCTGAGTCATTCCTGCTTCCCCTCAGGCTGGCTGATTTGCCTCCCTGGGGATGTGGCAGGCGGTGAGCCAGTGGCAAAGCTTCCCTTCTCCGCATCACCAGGCAGAGAGGAGAGAGCCAACTCCACAGCTTCTGGTCCCACTTTCCTCTGGGATAATTCCTCCTCACTCTGTTTCAAATGTAATTAGAGTTTATCCGCTCTGTTCCCAATGTTAACACTTTTCTGAGCAGGTGAATCAGGTAATTCTCCTCACCAGCTGCTGCTTCCTGCTGAGTCAAGTCCTCCCGGAAGGCTGCATTTCCTGTTGAACGCCTGACGAGAGGTGCTGTTTACAATGAGTCCAATTCATAAATAGCTCCTCCAGCTGAGACCATTTGTCTGAGGGATATTTCCATCAGTTACCATTGGAACCTGAAGTATTTGCACTGCAGTATGCTGTAATCTCCTGCAGCATTAGGGGAAAAAAAGCAAAAAAAAAGAAAAGATATATATATACATTTTTTTAGAAATCTCTGTAGTTTCACCAATAGGAGGTAGCCTCCCTCTAAATGAGCGAGACTCAGCAGGTCTGGCACAGCTAACCTTGATTCTTCCTAGCTGGTTTCCCACTGCTGCTTCTTGCCCAGCCTCCTTTCTGTTTTTGACCTGGCCTCCTCTTTTATGTTCACTTATTTCATTACTTGAAAGGAAACAGCAGAACCTGGAAACTCTAGTCCAGTCATGCTCCTGGACTCCTGTCTCGCCCTGTGGTCTCTTTTGATCTAAATTTCTTTCTCGCTGTTACAAATGTGGCAGCTGAGAAGCCTGGGGAATCTGAAATAAACCAAGGGATTGTATGAGGATGTGTTTATAAGGGTATGAAACCAGGTGTGTCCCCCACATCACTGTCTGATCTCAGGTTGGTGGCAATTGTAGATGGCGCAGCCTCCCTCCCCAAACAGAGGTTTTTATGGCCACACAGAAGTGTGAGTTCCTACATTTAATTACAACATACGGTGAGTTGCAACATGCTCTGGTGCTGATTTTAACACTTGTGAGGCAATTGGAGGATTGTTCATTCTTATTTAATTGCCTCACGGCTGGAGAAGAAGTATTGCCACAAGCTGGTTTCATAATGAAAGGCTACTGCCGGGATACTCTGGTTTAGGCTGGCCTGCTTTTCTTGGGCAAAGACAACATGCACTCCAGCCTGCCTTTGTAATACTATGTTTGATATACTGGTCTTCTGTATTTTTTGCTTTCTCAGCTAGCTCTTTAAAAAAAAAGTCAAATTTTAAAAGAAATGGAGTTTAAATTGGAAAATGGCCATACACTATTCAGGTAGAGAGGGCATGTGTAGCATCCTATTACATACACCTATACAATTTTATACATTTCATATACATATTTTTATTTGAATTCTTATGAGTGGCTACCTTTTTCTTAAATCTCAATTCATTCATAAAGATGTTAGCACTTTTTTATGCCAGACATTAAGGGTTTTAAATTTCATATTTCTTAATTGGTTTTTTCATATTGTGTATTTCATATTGTGTGCTTAAAACCATATTTTGAGTTTGTTTATATACTATTTTCAAGCTGAGCCATTTTGAAGAACTCCAAGATACAACTTATATTTTCATTTGGAATTATAATGATTTTCAACTCACTTAAAATACTAGATTTTTTTTTTTTTCCGGTACGTGGGCCTCGCACTGTTGTGGCCTCTCCCATTGCGGAGCGCAGGCTCAGCGGCCATGGCTCACGGGTCCAGCCGCTCCGCGGCATGTGGGATCTTCCCGGACAGGGACACGAACCCGTGTCCCCTGCATTGGCAGGCGGACTCTCAACCACTGCGCCACCAGGGAGGCCCAATACTAGATTTTTAATTGAATTTATTTGTTTTGCAGACTAATTTCATGTGGTAATTAAAATGTTTCCTTTATGCACACTTCAGCACATTTTGTTGCTGTGTATTCATTTTTCACATCTACTACCTAATCCTGGCAAAAAGAAAAAAAAAAATCAAGCACAGAGTATTTCCATTCTGGATGAGACCTAATGTCTTTTCAGTTCTGATTCTGTTTCCTACTAAACCAGGAGATGTGTTTTAGAAGGACTTGATTGACCTCCATGATGTCAACTTCAAAACGCAATCTAGGGCTTCCCTGGTGGCGCAGTGGTTGAGAGTCTGCCTGCCGATGCAGGGGACACGGGTTCGTGCCCTGGTCCGGGAAGATCCCACATGCCGCGGAGTGGCTGGGCCTGTGAGCCATGGCTGCTGAGCGTGCGCGTCCGGAGCCTGTGCTCCGCAACGGGAAAGGCCACGACAGTGAGAGGCCCGCGTACCGCAAAAAAAACCCCCACGCAATCTACCATTCCCCACTACAAGGAATGAGGACTCCTTGAGAATGCCTGATTCTTGGGCAGCGGCAGTGAGAGTACACCATGAGCCTGAGATTTTTTTTTAATGCCAGAAATAGGGAAGTGCTCAAAAAATGATGAGAACATGTCAGAAGTTCACAGAAGCCAGCTTGAATGAGTTCCCACAGGCCAAATATAGGACAATTTGGGCATGAGAGAGAGAGAAAAATAAAAAAGGGAGTTACATTAATGGAAAATAGTTGAATAAAGCAAGAATTCATGGGTCCAAACTGTTAATAAATAAATAAGGAATAAAATAAAGCTATTCCTTACTGCCAGGTAGATAGAGTAGGCTAATAGATAAATAAAATGTAAATTACCATTTTGCAACAATCCCAGTGAAATTGATTCAAGCTAGAATGATCAATAGGCTAAACCTAGGGGAGGAAATTTGATTAGGAACAATATATTTACATAGTTTCAAATTGTCTCTTCACAAATTACTTAATAATTATAAAAGGGAAAATAGTGTACAGTGAAATGGCATAACATCTTAAACAAGTAGATCTACATTAACCTAACCAATAAGAGGGAAAGTTACATCCAGTTCCTCCAAATTTGAAACCATGAGAAAGACACATCCGTCATGTAGCAACCCAACTAAAAATGGGTAATCTGAGTTTAATCACCAGGAAACAACAGAGAAACCAGAATCTTAATCAGTATGAAATAACTGGCCTGTATTCATCGGAAATGCCAATGGTATGAAAGACAGAGGAGGGCTGAGGAACAGTTCCAAATTAAATAAGACTAAAAAGACATGATAAAACGCAGTATGACATCCTAGACAATATCATGAATTAGGGGAAAAAACTAAAAAGGATATTATTTGTACAATTGATAAAGTTGAAATATAGACTTTAAAGTGTTATATCAATGTTAAGTGTCCTGAATTTGTTGATTGTACTGTTACTATGTAAAAGAAAAATCTTGTTCCTAGGAAACAAACTCAAGTGTGGAGGGATAAAGGGGCATGCTGTGCGCAATGTACTCTCACATGGATAAGAAAAAATATGTATATTTAAAAGTGTAACACACAATAGATCTATGATGGATATAGATAGATGGGTACGTAGATGAGAGAGAAATGTTGAAATCTGCTAAATCGTGGTAGACAGTAACCAGGTGTTTGTACTGTTTTTACAACTTTTCTGTAAGTTTGAAATGGCTTCAAATACAAATTTAAAAGAAAAAAATACAGAAGAGAAACAATAAACCAACTCATTTTTATAGAAAGCTTGCTGTAGCCCAATTCATCTGTAAAAGCAGAGAGGAGCTAAGAGACATGGAACTTCCCATTAGAATTTGTAAATATACTTGAGAAGACTACATTAGCATATAAAACAATTAAATCAATGGATCTTACATAATAAAATAGTTACAACTATTTATGGAATAAACCTTTATAAGTTAAGAATGCACATCTATTTACACCATGGACATTCCCTGATCATATGAAACTACAGGGTTCTAACTTTTTTCCTGAAATTGCATAGATTCGATTTATTATCTGGACCTATTTATCATACAGTTGACTTTTTTAATATAAATTTATTTATTCATTTATTTTTGTCTGCGTTGGGTCTTTGTTGCTGCACGCGGGCTTTCTCTAGTCGCAGAGAGCGGGGGCTGCTCTTTGTTGCGGTACACGGGCTTCTCATTGCGGTGGCTTCTCTTGCTGCGGAGCACGGGCCCTAGGTGCGTGGGCCTCAGTAGTTGTGGCATGCGGGCTCAGTAGTCATGGCTTTCAGTCTCTAGAGTGCAGGGTGGGTCAGTAGTTGTGGCGCACAGGCTTAGTTGCTCCACGGCATGTGGGATCTTCCCGGACCAGGGCTTGAACCCTTGTCCCCTGCATTGGCAGGCGGATTCTTAACCGTTGCGCCACCAGGGAAGCCCCATACAGTTGACTTTTGAGTAACAGGGCTGGGGAGAGGGGTGGTTGGGGGTGCTGATCTGGACACAGTCGAAAATCCAAGTGTAGCTACAGTCAGCACTCCGTATACCTGGTTTTGCATCCACAGGTTCAGCCAACCATGGATTATGTAGTACTGTAGTCCATATTTATTGAAAAAATTCCACATATAAGTGGACCTAGCAGTTGAAACACATGTTTTTCAAGGGTCAACTGTATTATTATTATTATTTGGCCATTTCTTTATTTATGTAGCAGAAAAACATTGCCCTAGGACTCAGGACACTTAGTTTTAGGACTAATTTGTAATTTAATTGCCATTGACTTTATCAAGTCAGTTAATTTTGTATGGCCTCAGTTTCCTCACCTATGAAAAGGGGAAGGTGAGCTCAAGAGTCTCTGAAAGTCTTTTCAACTTTAAAGGCCTATGATTCTACATGGGATGGAAACTATGAGAACTACACAGAGCAGAAAGCTGATGAAAGTAACTGGACATATTAAATATGTTTTGATGATTTGCAGTTAGGATGCATAAGCAAATGGCCAAACTTCTGTAGAAGCTACACACTTTGATGATAAAAACACTTTTATTTCCCCCAGTACTCCCATACCTTTGTTTTGATATTCGTGGCAAAGCTGCTGTGAGATAGAGAGTGTACATTATCAGTCCAGTTTTTCAGGAAACAGAACAGATCCTGAGAGGTGACCTTTATATCTGTAAATAATATTAATATTTCTTTCTTGGTCTGTCAACTTCAGAAATTTGTATTCATAATCACATAAAATGAGGAGATTAAATGCCCCCTATGCTTTCTTCCCTCTCTACTCTATTTACATGTCCCAACTTTTTACACTGTCAATGTTTCTATCACTTGGGTTGTTCTAAATGGTTGATTATTCTACACTTTGCCAACAGGCTGAGTGAAAAAAAGTTTTTTTAATAAAAAGCTTTTTTACTATTATATAATGCGAGTATTATTACTTAAGGTACAAAGTAGTATGATTAGACCCATAAAGGAGGAAATATAGCCTTGTGTTAATTAACCTATGCTAGTTGAAGAAGAATATTCCAAGTGTCAAGGTCAAATTGATTCTTCTCTTTCAGTGTATTAAATATCACACAGCATTATAGTTTTTTTTATACTTAGGCCATGATTTCTTTATATATCATGTTTGTTGTTTGGAAATTCTAATTAAATACTTTTCTTGTGGACAGAATTGTAGTATGCTTTCATCTTGTCAAAGATCATTCAGTTTATTAATAATATTTCCTACAGGAATCTTTCAATGTGAGGACTTACTCCTCAGAGCTTTCTGATTTCCTGTTGCTCTTTGGACTGTTGATTTTCTAAGCCTGCTGAACCACTTTTATCTAATTATTTTTCATAGATTTCTTTTTTCATGGCTGTCATGTTCACCTTTTTCTTGGCTTCCATGACCTTATTTTTGCTGGATTATTTTTTCTTTTTGCTCTAATACATCCCCCAATATTTTTTTTTCCAGAAAGTATGCATGGGAGATAAAAGTTTCTCAGCTCTTGAACGTCTAAAAATGTCTTGAAAAATAATTTAGATAGGTATATAATTCTAGTTTCAAAGGAATTCCCCCTCAGAACTTTTAAAGCATTTTCTATTATCTTCTAGTGACCAGTTTTGTTGGGGAGGAGATTAACACCAGTCTGATTCTCATTTCTTTATAGATAACTTGTTTCTTCTCAGAAATGTTTAGGCTCTTATCTTTGACATAGTGAAGTTGCAGAAAAGTTGCCAAGGTGTGGATTGTTTTTTTCCATGTATCATTTTGTGATCCCTTTAAAGTTAAATCATTCATTTAGTTATTAAAAATAGAGAGGCTACTCCTTATGTACCAGGCACCTAGAACAGGAGCCTTAGCCCTTCACAGACAAGTTATTCAACTTCTTTAGAGAATACTTCTTTGGTTTTAGTTTAATTAGGGGACACGTCACCCCTACATGTAGATGTGGGAGTAGAGAGCAGGGAGAAGATGGACTCTTGTAGTTTTTCTGTATACATTAAACTAATACCCTTGATTTTTCTTTCATGTTCCCCTGGAATTCTTGCCAGTGCCAAGCTTTCAGCTTCCAGCTTTCTTCTGTGTAATTTCTTAGTTGTAAATTCTTTGGCTTCTGTTTATAACAGTGAAATCTAACTTTTATTGAGCTGTGTTCCAGGAAGTATCCTAGTGCTTCATATAACTTGGTCTACCTACACAACAACCCAATGCCATAGGTCCTATGATTTTTCACATTTTAAATAAGCAAACAGTTGCTCAAAGTCATACAGCCTATGACTCACGGAGCTGACATTTGAATCCAGACAGTCTATGATCCCATCCTCTGCATATCTTGGACAAATATATAGAAATCTTTCATTCCCTGATATGGGGATTTATTATGAATTTATTTCCTTTATATATTTTTTAAACAGGTATTTCAGTGGAACGTGAGGTGGGAAGGCAGAGAAGGAAATTCATGTGTCTGTCTCCAACATTTACCTGAAATCTGTCCATACCTCCTGAATGCCAAATGCACAAATGCTGCTGGTCAAATCTGGGTCTGGGTAGTTGCTTCTGCTGTGAGTTTCTGAGAACCAAAATGGCAGACAATGAGTAGCCAGAGCCCTTACTTTTAGAGGTAAGACTAACTGTGGTCACTCTTTCCCATTGCTTTAATTACCTTCCAGTGACACAGCTGGAATGACATCTTGCTGATAGAAGCTAAAGATACAGCTGAATTTCTCCACTTCCTGCCATGCTCATTTCTCTGATTGGGCTGGTCAAGGGCTGGTAGGTGGAAGGAGGCAGACCACCAAGGGAAGGTGGCACTGGGACTGGAGGAAGGAGGAAGTGAAGAATGGAATTTGTGTGGGAAGCTAGGCTTGGCTTCTGCTCCCTGCTAATTGCTAAATGTGTCTAATGTGTCATGTGTTGGTCTAGGTATTCCATGTATATCATTCTATTTAATTTTTATAATGACCCTGTAGCAAAGATATTATTATGACCATTTTATAGATTAGGGCACTAGGTTTAGAGAGGCTAAGAATTTTCTTCCAGGTTACACAGGCAGTATGTTCGGCTGGCTTTCAAGCCCATGTCAGTTCTACTCTGCCATGCTGTCTCTTAACTCCCTAGGGGAGTATTTGGAATGGAGCTGGTATTTTTTCATGCTCACCCTTCCTCCTTCTCTCTTGATACACTCTTAGGCTCACACATACACTCATGCACACATGAATTACCTAATTCAGTATTTATTGAGCAGTTATGTACCGGGTGTTTGGTAGAGTCAAGTGATTGATGTACTCCCTTCCATATGTCAAATCATGCTTGTCAAGCACACTGTGATGTAACTCTCTAAGGGGTGGAAGGAGCGGGTGTGGAATCTGTGTTCAGAGAGGTGGCTGCCTGTAGATCAGGACTGGAAGGGCTGCAGAAGAGGCCTTTGCAGAAGAAAAGCTCTTTCTCATCTACCACTGTGCCTGCAATTCTGACTCTAGACATTGGTTCCCTGGAGGTGAGATATTTTGCCAAGTTATGAAGCAAACCACCTTGTTAGGGGTCCTTAATCACCTTCGTGTGAATTAAATGTATGGGATTTCTCCAAAATGATGGTTCACACAAGTTACTTATATCCCTGTATCCCTTTGCAGTGGAATTTTTGCCATGACTCCCATCAAAACATTGAGTTTATTTCTCTATCCTTTGAACCTGGGCTTGGACAGCTAACTTTCTTTGGCTGATGGGACATTAGAAAATGTGGTGCAAGGGCTTGAAAAGTGCTTCCAATAGGGTTTTCCTTCTCCTGCTGCTAGGGACCTTTCTGTCACCATGTGGACAGACATCCTTGAGGATGAGAGACCACATGAAGAAAGGCCTTAAGCATCCCAGGTGTCCTGGCTGTAACCCCAGACATGAGAGGGAGGCCGTTTTAGAGCAGTCAGCCCCAAATGAGCTGGCCTAATCCAGAAGAGCTAGCCAGATCACTCACAGGATTGTGATACATTATAGATGGTTGTTTTAAGTCAGATTTTGTGTTGTTTTGTTATGGGACAAAAACCTAACTGATGATAGATAGCTAGATGGATAGGTAGTAGAGGTTGGTTGGGGAAGGGGGAGTGAAACAGAAAGGGAAAGGGAGCGAGAGAAAAAGGCCTGTATTTGTGCACCTGGAGGGCTGTGAAATCTTGGGTAGAGACAGTGGAGCCCCTGGGGAGAGTGAACTACAGAAAAGGAGGAAGAGAATACTTCCTCATAGTTGATCGTTTTATAACTCCCAAGAAGAAACATTTAAAGCATGAACACTTCACCTAAATGTCAGGGTTTTGCTGTAATTTGAACAATCCAAAAGTAATCTGACACTCTTGTTTACTTTTTATTTAATAGTCCAGCAGAGATAAATCATTTCTCAACAGAGTCATTGAGTTGCATGTTGACCCAGAACTCAGTCTAAATACAGCCCTTATCTAAAACTGTGAAACATCAGAAGGGGAAGCCGACTCAACTTGTTCTCTGGCAAACTCCTGCCACCTTGTTTTAACATCCCACTGTGTTAAGGAACGGCAGACCCTGATGTTTTGATTCAGTATCACACTCTCAGTTGGATAATCCTCTTTCTCCCTCCTCTGTCCTCACATATAATGCTTTCTTTTTCTTCCACAATGTAAATAACCTACTCTGCAGTCTGGTTACTTGAATGGATGTTTGTTTCAGAGACTTTAAGCTTTCTGAGGGCAGGGACCTTATTTTACTCATTCATTCTTCTATTAATTTATTTATGCAGGGAATGTTTATTGTGGAATGATGATTCATTCCTGCTTTCAAGGATCTGATTATCTAGTAGAAGAGGAAAAATCATATATCAGTTTGTAAAGAATGTGTAACCTTAACATTGAGTCCTGGCAAAACGTTGTGTGAGCACAGAGAAGAAAGCATCGCCTTGGCCCCTCCTGCACCTGTATCCTAATTTGTCTTCCTGCTTCTATACCTGACCCCCTAAAACCCAATGTGCACTCAACAGCCAGAGAGGTTTATTAAACTATATTAGATTCTATCAGTCCTCTGCTTTAAATTTTCGATTTAAACTTCTTACGGGCCTCACAAAGCCAGTGGGGTCTGGTGGCTGCCTTGCCCTCTGGCAGCACCTCAGTCACGCTGGCTCCTTTCAGTTCTTGGGAACCAGGCTTGCTCTCTAGCTTAGCGCCTTTGAATGAATGGTTCCTGGCTCTGCACGACTGGCTCCTTCTTGTCATTCAGAGCTCAGCTTAAGTGACTGGATTCCTGACATCCAGTGTCACTGAATGTCATATGGCCTGCCTAACCCTAACCATAATGAGTTAGCAACTCCCCTCGTGCCTTCTTCTTTCCTTCCTCCCACTGCCCTTCCCTTGCTCCCTTACTTCTTTCCTTCCTTCCCTCCCTCATCCATGCTTTCTTTTTTTTCTTTCTTAACTTTGTCTCTCTTTCTGCAGTAAAATGAAAGTTTCATCAGAACAGTGACCTTCTTCCCTCTCCCATCTCCCCGTGTCTGCCTCATAATAAGTGTTCAGTAAATACTCTTTGAGTGTATGAACAGATGAATAGAATTCTGAATGCTGCAGGCACTCCCTGGGTGGAACAGAGGGGGAGAAAAGAGAAAAGAGCACCTTATTCAAAGACACATAACAAGGGACTTCCCTGGTGGTGCAGTGTTTAAGAATCCTCCTGCCAGTGCAGGGGACACAGGTGTGAGCCCTGATCCGGGAAGATCCCACATGTCATGAAGCAGCTGAGCCCGTGCGCCACAGCTACTGAGCCTGTGCTCTACAGCCCGTGAGCCACAACTACTAAAGCCCGCGCACCTAGAGGCTGTGCTCTGCAACAAGAGAAGCCACTGCAATGGGAAGCCCACGCACCGCAACGAAGAGTAGCCCCTGCTCGCTGCAACTAGAGAAAGCCCACGTGCAGCAATGAAGACCCAACGCAACCAAAAATAAATATATTTATTAAAAAAAAAAAAAAAGACACATAACAAGGACCAAGCGCGCTAAAAGTATTCTGGCACGGTCAGAACACAGGGTGTGAGCTGAGCTTGGAGAGAGCAGGAAAATAAAAGGAGGTGAGAACTGAAAGGTTATATATCATAACACACAGGAATGCAGACTTCTGCCACTTTCTGACAGCAGGAAGAGAGGGAAGTGGCCTTGACAAAAGATACTGACAAATTTGGTCTGCTGTAATGACTCATTTCAGAGTTTTAACCTGAATTGGAAATGTACTACTGAACTTGGCCAGTTGTGAGAAACATGTGTATAATCATTTTGTGTCACTTATTCATTGGACTCTTCCAACAGATCACTGTGAGCAGCAGGTTCATTTATGATTTTTTTTTGTTTTTGCTTGAGCTTTGTTTATTATTTGTGAGGTTTCCAAACAATTTGGGGAGACAGTGGAAAGGCTTTCATTCATTTTGATAACTTCCTCATTTGTAAAATGGGAACAGTAGTAATGCTTATCTCGAAGGGTATTTGTGAGACTTAAATGACTTCAAATATATAAAGTGCTTAGGGCAGTTCTTAATGTAATAATTGTTAGCCTTTATCATCATGATAATCGTTTGCTGCTCTCATAGAGAAACATAATGTAACTTTATTGAAGCAATTTTACACTAGGTTCAAAACACTGCTGTAGATGTGTTTACATTTTGCTGGAGAGACACTGCTGTCTTGCATTGTGAAGGCATTGCTTGATAATGATGATTGATATCATTCCTCGCGTGTTTTTTAAACAGAGTATAAATGAGGACCACTCAATTAACTGTGTCAAGCCCACTGTTTAAGAACAATGCAAGGGCCAGAATATACCAGGCAGATACTGCATAAAAGTGAAAAGAGAAATCTCAACAGAAACAGTGCTCTGTAGGATGAGTAGAGCATGTTTTCCTGGCAGCTGGGTCCTGACGTTTTAATCCATTTGGCGAGCCCACCGCAGTGGCCCAGACTCTGCCTGTGGCTCTAGCCCTGCTCCCCAAGATTCTAGGCTCCTTGTGGCCTGTGGTTCTGCAACTCAGCTGGTCGGGAGGGCAGGAAGGAAGGGTGGACCCGCTTGACATTTCCTGTCTTGCTGTGAGTCACTGATACCAAGTACTTTTCTTGCACTTCTCTGCCTGCTATCCGGAGAGCAGGAATGCGGCCACAGAAGTCAAACCGGAACCATCCTCTGCGTCATGATAACGGCTCTCACCGCGGTAAACTAGTGCGGTCTGCACCGATATCAGGGGGCACACCCTCCCTGTGCAGGCAAGGAACTGAAGGATGGGCTCGCCATTACATTATCCTTTGTGAGAAGAGGATGATGACACTTAGGAGAAAGAAAATCCTCCTGTATCACTTTGGTGCAGTGGAAAGGAGACTCATTTTGGAGAAGGAAGGCAAAATTTCCAGTTCTGACTTGGCTGGGAAAGATTGTAAGCCCGTCTCACACCTGCTTCCCTTCTACTCCCTGCCTGCCTGCCTGCATTGCAAACAAACTGAAGTTGAATATGGGGTTTTGAGATTCCTGTAAGTAGATGCCTTAAAAATAAAAATTTTAAAGTAATTCTTGCTTGTGGAGTATAACGTGAACGGGATTAATCTTTGTAGGAAAAGTCTGTCAGGGGGGCATGATGACAGTTGTACTACTTAACTGCTAAGCTTGCTGGGAGGATCAGTAATAATAATAATAGCTACTGAGCACTTGTCTTACATTGGATATTATACTTTATATACATTATTGCCATTCCTCACAACACCCCGCAACAAGCACCCCATTCTACCAGCTGCCTTGAAATGGGATGATGTATACGATAGTGCTTTGAACATATTAGTCATTAAATAAAAGTATTTTTATATAAAGGTATAATTAACATTAGTAAAAATTCCAGGGGCAATATTTTACTTAGGTTACAAAGAGCATGAGCTATGGAGTTACACACAACTAGGTTCAAACACCATTTTGCCCCGTAGCTATTGCTAAGTCTCTCTGGGCCTCAATTTCCTCCTCTGCAAAATGGGTACAATAACAACTACCTCTTGTGATTATAGCAATCACAAGGACTATTTGTAAGAATTCCACATCTTTGTATTTGACACAATAGGTTCACCCCAAATATGGACTCCCCTTTCTTTGTACTCAGTAACTTGTAAATGTACTCAGTACATTTTTCCTCAAGGTAACAGAAATAAGACAAAGATCTTTAGAATCATTAATTAGGTATTTGAAAAATTTTCAGAGTGCCTACAGCAATACTGAGGAAGAGGAAGGACAAGTATAAGAAAGAGGAATAACAGAATAGTATAAATGAAGGAGTTTGCTGACCATGAGGAAAATAGTCTGACTGTTCTCATAAAGTGTATTTGGAAGTAACTTTGTATCAGAGACTTGAAAAAAAGTTGTGATGGAAGAGGAATTATTAATGCATTTTACTTTCTTTAACATTGTCTGATCATAACAAATATAACTTGATTCTAGGGTTCTGGTAGGGAAGTTGTTATGAATTCAGTTGTAGGAATGAATTTAAATTGCTAGTCATTGAGTAGCTGCCTCAGAAACCTAGCCTGTCATACTGAGTATTCACTGGAGGGGAGAGATTAAGCTGTATAGTGGTCACTGCTGTGCAGTAGAGAATTAGATATTTTCAATATTTTACTTTGTTCACACAATAAACTTTTTATCCACGAGAGCTGGATCAGTTCTCAAGATGGTAACTATTTGATTAAACAAACAGCTCCTTTTCTCAATCTCTTGCTAACTTTACACTTCAGAGTAGAAAATAACAAGTCAGTATCTTTTTTATATCAGTGCAGGTTACATTCAGTACACTTCATGATATTCTCTACTTTTCATGGACACTTTTATGAATGTGGAGTTTGTTAGTACACTTGAAAGACTGCTTGTGTTGAAAAAAAACAGTCTTGAGAACTATCTCAGCAAACACACCGGCACCACCCTGTTACATGCCTGAAGCATCATAGTTTTCTGTTCAGGCAAGCTTTGTAGAGATTTGAGCACCGTATCATTGTGTTAGCCCTAAATACTTAAGTACATAAGTAGCATTCTTTTCCACAATTTTGGAAACATAAAACACTGGGTTCTGATTATATCTGCACATCTAAAAATAAAGTATACTTTGCAAAGGAAAGACACAAAGACCAGAAGAAACATTCTTAAATAGTAACAAACTTTTTACTACAAGGTCTTCATTTTATTTCACAGTTATCTCCTAACAAAATTCTTACTCTCTTTGTACCTACAATCTCTGCTATGGAAATGGCTTCAGTTATGGGTGGTAAATACAAAGCTATCTGACAAATTGAGTATACGGCCCTGATAATTATCTTGTATATTTTGGTGTCAGGTACTGAGCTGCATTTTCCTACAGTAGTTGATAGTTACTGAGTACATATTTGATAAAGAGTTTAAAAGGTATTATCCAGAAAAATGAGTCCACGTCTTTAAAAAGGATAGAGGGGGATAAAAGGAAATGAGTGAAACGTAGTATAGCTTTTAGAAGCGGTTTATAAGATCTTTGTGTGAGCCACATTTAACTAATGGCAGCAGTGTTGGTTGTAGCTTTCATTATTCATGGATATCCCGAGGACATAACATAAAAGTATTTTAATGCTACTAATATCGCTAAGCTTAACATGAGTTTCTCAATCATGAAAGGGGATTTTCTACTTGTTTAGTTCCTTATTCTTACACCAAATGTAAGCTGTGATTTTTTTTTTTTCATATTTTGGTTATTTGATATCCCTGATGCATACAATACAGGATCCACATCTAAGGAACAGAAGTTTGCTAGTGAGTCACATGGAAAAGAAACTTGAGTATTTTTCAAGGTGAAGGAATTTTACAGTAATAATGTAAAATAGGCAAACTCAACCTTGCCTCATCTCTGAGTTTTTTTTCCCTCCCTTCCCCTTAATCTTCCATATGTCACATAAACTAAATTTAGAGAGGTTTTTCATTTTCAAAATAATTATGTTTAACACAGGAAGCAAAATAGGTCAATTTTGAAAAGTGACTTTTTCATTATAAAATTAGAAATACACCCTTACAGTTCCCAAATCCACACAGTTGAAACTTTTACTGAAGGAGTTAAGGTGGAAGTAAGGCTTAGGCCGTAAAAGACCCCGTCGTTCTTAGAGAATTGGAGTTCTTACTTAGATCCTGAATTTGGAATTTCCCTTCTACTATTAACCTTCTACTTCTTTTACTATTTAACCCAAAAGTCCATCTCCCCTGTCAGAGTGAGGCCTCATTCCTCCCACGAATGTTCCAGCTTGGTGCTTGGCTTTCTGACTGCATAGGTACAGTCTTGGTCCGAATCAGCCTCTCCAGCCTTCTGTGACAGAGCCACATGGCGGTGCAGTGGTTCTCAAACTTTAATGTGCATCAGAACCACCTGGAGAACTTGTTACGACACAGCTTACTGGGCATCACCCCTGGAGTTTCCGATTCATTGGTCTGGGGCGGTGACTAAGAAGTAGCATTTCTAACAACTTCTCACACGATGTTGATGCTGCCAGTTGGAAACCACCAGTGTGATGCAAAGTGCCCCAGACCGAAAGCTGAGATATTTTGCCTTCATCTAGTTTCATAATTTCCCTCCACAAATACACTAATGTGTGACCTCTGGGCCTTATATTTTTTTTTTTTTTTGCGGTACGCGGGCTTCTCACTGCTGTGGCCTCTCCCATTGTGGAGCACAGGCTCCGGACGCGCAGGCTCAGCGGCCATGGCCCACGGGCCCAGCCACTCCGCGGCATGCGGGACCCTCCCAGACCGGGGCACGAACCCGCGTCCCCCGCACCGGCAGGCAGACTCCCAACCACTGCGCCACCAGGGAAGCCCTGGGCCTTATATTTTTTTGTTGTTGTTTTTAAAACAAAAAAAGTTTGAGCCGGTAAACTCTTGCTCAGAATTTCCCAATAACCGTATTTTGTTATCTTGATTATTAACTAGTCTTCTAATGTTTGTCACCCTCTTTTTATATAGCCAATTCCCACTCTTTAGCAAGCCTTTCTGCTTGCTGAAGCATCGTTTAATTTATTGCTTATGAAATAGTTTAAGCTGACCCATGGGCTCTAAGTGAGCTGTTTTCCATCTCCAGTTGCCTCCTTCACCCAGAAAAACTATGCAAAAGCTCTATAGCGTCTTCTTCTGGAACCAGATGGCTCTCACACAACCATGAATAAAGTTAACACGTAAAAACCTATCATTTTTGTGGTAGTACCAAACTGGTTTTTACCTCCAGTTAGTCAGTCACTTTTAGCAGAGGGAAAGCAGATGACAACATTGGGATCCTTGTGAAAAACAGACAACGTCCAGAAGATACTTAAGGCTGTCCTAGCTCCAAGCTGGGGAAAGATCATTTCCCTGGGGCTTAATTCCATTTTATACTTCTCCTTCTAACTTCATTTCTCAGTTTATTACTCATTACTGATAATTTTGTGTTTGACTCTGGTTGGTCAGGATTTTGAAATGGCAAACCATGTATTATTTTCGTTTAAATTTGCTTCAGGGTTAAAGGAGTCTGAAGATCACTGTTTTTTGACAGGAGAATCATCTAGATGTACATTCCAACAGATATGGAATTCCTTTCCTTTATTATCCACATCTGCTTTATGTAATCCAACCTTCTCCTAGCACTGAGAGACAACCATCTACCCATAATTTGCAAACTTCTATTCTGCTGAATACCGTCCTGCCTGGTTTTCGTAAGAATATTCCTACTGTTATTCTCTTGAGCATTAAAAGCAAGTATAAGCCAAGAGACATACTATGCATATATTAATTTAAAAAAACCAAAAACCAAGTCTAATAACACAAGACAGCTCCTTGCTAAGGGGCACTGCCACCATCAACACCCTCATTCCCAAAGCTTCACCTGTTATCTCATAGTACTCCATCTGGTTCTTATCTATCTACCTTTCAATAGGATTTCCAGCTCCTGGGGGCAGGAATCCTGTAATACATCTTTTGCATCCTTCCTAGTGTCTAATGGAGTACTGAGCATCACAATGGATATCCAATAAGCAATTGCTGAGTCATGCTGAATTGAATTAAAAATTCCCATATTCCTGGTGCTAATGAAGGAAGCAACTGAACCTACCCCTGCTCTCCACAGTCTGAGAATTATCATCAAAAGTAAGGATTATCAGATAAATGAAGATTACCAGGAAGGAAAAGCCAAAGACCAATGAAAAATAGTGCAAAGAAGGGTTACAAGAAAGATAACTCCCCTTTAACCTAGTCGTCTCTCTGCTGCAAAAAGGGAGTGTTTGGTAAATGTTTGGTGAAAGTTATAGCCCACATGGTCTATTGTGATTGTCACATGTACCAGCTGCATAGAGCAAAACAACTTTTTTTTAGGCCTGAATTTCTAATAAAAAAGTTTAGTGTTTATTTCTTTGATTCTATGATTAGTAAGCTTGTGTATAAATAATGAAAAGTGCTTCTCCAAGTCCATGACTAATTCCTAAATATTAATTCAGTGCTCAGACACTAGTTTTTACTGCACATTTTCCTCCCTAATGTAAACCTTGTGAGTGTCATGTGCAGGAAGTAGGACAGAGAACAGAGGTCTTCTGTTAACTTTAGTGCTATTACATGGACTTCCTTGAGGACTGTGTGTTGGGTTCCATGTTCTACAACCGTGAATAGTCATCTTTACCATGCCTTGGCTAGCTGCTGGTTTTTAAAATCTACTTTTGAATCTCTTGCTTTTTAGAGTTGTATTATAAAATCTGTCACTTTATACATTGTTTTCCCCAGTGTCTAGTGGAGTCATGAGCATCTTGTGGGTTTCCAATTAACAATTTAATCATGTTGAACTGAATTTTAAAAATTTAAAAGGAATTTAAAAATACAATTCTTTGTTTCCAGGATGAAAGTTTTGCATGGCATCTATGGTATAATCGAACAATTATTACAAACTAAATTATTACAAGCTAAATATCATAAAATATTGAAAAAATATTGTAACCAAAAATTGTCATTGCATACAAATACAGACACACCTTTGCCATTTCCTATAACATATTTGTCTTATAGTTTTTATATAAAGATTTTATGTAAAAGCATTAACCACATTTTTTGAAAAGTATTTGGAATTCTTTGTTGTGTACAAATACTAAGGTAGGACCACATGGGACCCACTGTTTTGGCTTTTGAAAAATTAAACTCAATTTTTCCAATAAGTCTATGGACATTACATGGTAGGTACATATGTTGGCTCAATAGATAACTTTACTTGTAGGGTTGGTCCAGTAACAAATCAAAGTCTTAAAAAAAAAATTAATGTCTTGGCACCACCCCACCTCAACTTTAAGGAATTCTCTGTAATAATGAATTTTCACCCTTTATAATAAAGATTTTCTTCTCATGCAGATGGTGGTATTTTGAATGAACACAAGTGTATATAAAAGATCAATAGGAAATAAAGTTATACCCATATGAAAGGTACTTTTCTCTAAATAACAAAAATTGGACTATAAAATAAAGATGATGGTTTTAGTTTTCTAAGTTCTCCCTCTTGTAATTTCATTGGCCCTTGTTCGGCAAAATGAAAATTGAAAATTAGCCTTCGTTGTTTTATTATACATACATATATCTTGCAATCCACTTGATAGGCCACCATTGTCACTGGCAAAGCTAGAACATTTCATCAGACTGTTGTTGTGACTAGAAGTTTGGGATTGTTTAGCAAAACTAGAAGTTTGGGATTGTTTAGCAAAACTGAGCTGGGATCAGGCCTGTTTTGCTGTGCTCACAGACCTGATTAACTGCCACTTTTCATATACAGTAGAACCTAAAGCAGTAGTTTCCAAAGCATGGCCTGAGAATCATCTAAGAAGCTTGTAATTATGCATATACCCAGGCCCCACATAGACCAACAGAATCAGAACCTCTGGGTGCAGGGCCTGGAGATTTACATTTACACAAGCGTCCCACGTGATCATTACGCTCACCAAATTTGAAAGCCAATAACTGCAGGCTCACACTTAATAATTAAAAAATATACAACTCATCTTTTGGTTAAAAAAAAAAGATTAGTTTGGTAAAATTTATCTTTCGTTTTTATATTTGCTTTGCCTCTCCATTCAGTGTGCTTCCGTTATTTTCTGCTCTCCTTTTCTCTCTCCTCTTACTAAAGTAAGTCTCAGAATTTTAGAACTACGTGCGATTAGAATCCTTTGGTTACAAGCAGCAGAATCTAATTCTGAATGAGTTAAGCTAAAATAAAATTTATTGCAATTTATGGAGTAGCTCATAAGTCAAAAAGAAATCTGAAGACCCAGTGTTAATAAAAAGTATATATGAGTTAGAATAGAGTAAGAAGGACCTACCGTCTTCACTTCCTGTGTCATTTTATTCACATTACATTTAAAAAGTATAGGCTTTGTCTACCATGGTCCTCTTCCCATATCTTGGCCAGGAGAGGGAGTGTAGCTTAGGAGTGCTTTCCAGAACTGTATCTAGTGACTGAGGGGAGATCTCTAAAGCAAAATAGTAGTACCTTTACAAGAAGACTGAAGAAAGATTTCCATGTGGTCAAAAATGATAGATTCACCATGATGCAGAAAACTTTAGAATACTGAATGTGAAGTCGTCATTTTAATCATAAGTCACCTAATTTCTGAGAGTTAGTTAACAAATACTTATTACACAACTAGTACTCTGAGTCAGGTGCTATATTAGGTGTTAGGGAAATAATAACAAAGTTACTAGAGGTCAGGGCAACAAATTAAGGCAAATAGTAGGTGGGCTAGGTTAGATTGAATATGTTTATAATAGGAAGTCTCTAATCAGGACTAAGGGAAGAGCCTGTTTATGTAAATAAAAGTCTGAATCAGATGCCTTTTCAATGGACTGTTGTTTCCATTAACTAAGGAAGGCAGGTAAACACTGTTTGCCTGCTGGGTGTTCTTACCGGGCCTTAAGGAATAGATACCCGGGCTTGCAATTTGTATAGTAGTGGATTAAATAATTATTGAATGAATAAAATGACCTGATTACAAGTTTTTCTCTCAGTTAAGTAGGAGAGTAGTCTTTCTGAAATTATTTTGTGTTATATTACGTTACATTATTTATTTGAACAGACCCCATCATTTCAACCAACTTTTATTGAGCACCTAATGTGTGCTAGCTACTGGGGATACAGATTGTTCCTGCACTCAAGGAGTTCACATTCACTGTCAGGGAGTGCCTTTATTCAGCAATAATGGAAAAGCAAACTTTAACCTGGTTGTATATTAACTTATCACAAGTTCAATGATTTGCTCTCTTAACTTGTTCTTTTTTTTTTTTTTTTTTTAATTTTTTTTAATTCCCAGACCAGAGCTCGAACCCGTGCCCCCTGCATTAGCAGGCAGATTCTCAACCACTGCGCCACCAGGGAAGCCCTCTTAACTTGTTCTTGCAACAGGTGGTCCTGCCAGCAATGCTCCAGTCCCCAGTCACTCCACTAACCAATACAGATTCATCCTTCATGTTTGACATAAAAAGACCCTCTGGGTCGAGTTTTCTTGCTTCCCCTAAAATTTAAGTCTCCTATGGCATTTTATGCCAATACTTCCATCCCATAATTGCTTACCTGCCTTGCTCCCCACTAGACCTTAACTTCTTCATCTTCCAGGAGCCTAGAGCCTCCGTAGACAATGTCTTAAGTTTCAACCACCATTTATACTCTGAGAAAGCTCAAAGCTATGTCTCCAGTTCAGAAATATCTGTTAATTTCTGGATTTATACAGCCTACTGCACACACAGAATTTCCAAATCTGATCTCGCTGATCATTCCCTCATTTGTTTCCTCCTCTTGGAATCCTCAATTTGGGTGAAGGGAACTGCCTTCTATCTAGTTTTTCAAGACAGAAACCTGGAATCTCCTCTGCCTCTTCCGTCTCCTCCTCCTTCCACATGAATTCAGAATTCCTCACCTTAACATATTTCTATACCACCCACTCTACTGCATCCCCGCTGTCACCACCTTTGTTCAAGGAAGTTTGTTTTTAACGTTTTTATTGGAGTATAATTGCTTTACAATGGTGTGTTAGTTTCTGCTTTAGTGAATCAGTTATACATATACATGTATCCCCATATCTCTTCCCTCTTGCGTCTCCCTCCCTCCCACCCTCCATATCCCACCCTTCTAGCTGGTCACAAAGCAAAGAGCTGATCACCCTGTGCTATGCGGCTGCTTCCCACTAGCTATCTATTTTACATTTGGTAACTAGTACATGACTCTTCTTGAATTATGGTTTTCTCAGGGTATACGCCCAGTAGTGGGATTGCTGGGTCGTATGGCAGTTCTGTTTTTAGTTTTATAAGGAGCCTTCATACTGTTCTCCATAGTGGCTATATCAAATTACATTCCCACCAACAGTGCAAGAGGGTTCCATTTTCTCCACACCCTCTCCAG
>NW_020175528.1:12403919-12421257 GCF_003031525.2 Neophocaena asiaeorientalis asiaeorientalis
TCATCTTGTTTATGGTTTCCTTTGCTGTGCAAAAGCTATTAAGTTTCATTAGGACCCATTTGTTTATTTTTATTTCTATTTCTCTAGGACGTGGGTCAAAAAGGATCTTGCTGTGAAATATGTCACAGAGTGTTCTGCCTATGTTTTCCTCTAACGTTTTGATAGTGTCTGGCCTTACATTTAGGTCTTTAGTCCATTTTGAGGTTTTTTTTCTGTACGGTGTTAGGGAGTGTTCTAATTTCATTCTTTTACATGTAGCTTTCCAGTTTTCCCAGCACCACTTATTGAAGAGGCTGTCTTTTCTCCATTGCATTGTGTATTTCTAAGAATTTGTCCATTTCTTCCAGGTTGTCCATTTTATTGGCATATAGTTGCTTGTAGCAATGTCTCATGATCCTATGTATTTCTCCAGTGTCAGTTGTTACTTACCCTTTTTCATTTGTAATTCTATTGATTTGAGTCTTCTCCCTTTTTTTCTTGATGAGTCTGGCTAGTGGTTTATCAATATTGTTTATCTTCTCAAAGAACCAGCTTTTAGTTTTACTGATCTTTGCTATTGTTTCCTTCATTTATTTTTCATTTATTTCTGATCTGATCTTTATGATTTATTTCCTTCTGCTAACTTTGCGGGTTTTTTTCTTCTTTATCTAATTGCTTTAGGTGTAAGGTTAGGTTGTTTATTTGAGATGTTTCCTGTTTCTTAAGCTAGGATTGTATTGCTATAAACTCCCCTCTTAGAATTGCTTTTGCTGCATCCCATAGGTTTTGGGTCCTTGTGTTTTCATTGTCATTTGTTTCTAGCTATTTTTTGATTTCCTCTTGGATTTCTTCAGTGATCTGTTGGTTATTAAGTACTGTATTGTTTAGCCTCCGTGTGTTTGTATTTTTTACAGATTTTTTTCCTGTAATTCATATCTAGTCTCATAGCATTGTGTTCGGAAAAGATACTTGATACGATTCCAATTTTCTTAAATTTACCAAGGCTTGATTTGTGACCCAAGATATGATGTATCCTGGAGAATGTTCCATGAGCACTTGAGAAAAAAGTGTATTCTGTTGTTTTTGGATGGAATGTCCTGTAAATATCAATTAAGTCCATCTTGTTTAATGTATCATTTAATGCTTGTGTTTCCTTATTTATTTTCATTTTGGATGATCTGTCCATTGGTGAAAGTGGGGTGTTAAAGTCACCTACTATGATTGTGTTACTGTTGATTTCCCCTTTTATGGTTGTTAGCATTTGCTTTATGTATTGAGGTGCTCCTATGTTGGGTACACTAATATTTACAATTGTTAAATCTTCTTCTTGGATTGATCCCTTGATCATTACGTAGTGTCCTACTTTGTCTCTTGTAATAGTCTTTGTTTTAAAGTCTATTTTGTCTGATATGAGAATTGCTTCTCCAGCTTTTTTTTTTTTTGCGTTACACGGGCCTCTCACTGTGTGGCCTCTCCCGTTGCAGAGTACAGACTACAGACGCGCAGGCTTAGCGGCCATGGCTCACAGACACATCCTCCAGACCCCAGGCTCAGCGGCCATGGCTCACGGGCCCAGCCGCTCCACGGCATGTGGGATCTTCCCAGACCGGGGCACGAACCCATGTCCCCTGCGTCGGCAGTCGGACTCTCTACCACTGCGCCATCAGGGAAGCCCTCCAGCTTTCTTTTGATTTCCAGTTGCATCGAATATCTTTTTCCATCCCTTCACTTTCAGTCTGTTTGTGTTCCTAGGACTGATGTGGGTCTCTTGTAGACAGCATATGTGTTGTTCTTGTATCTATTCATCCAGTCTATTTCTTTTGGTTGGAACATTTAATCCATTTACAATTAAAGTAATTATTGACATGTATTTTCCTACTACCATTTTCTTAATTGTTTTGGGTTTGTTATTGTAGGTCTTTTCCTTCTCTTGTGTTTCCCGCCTAGAGAAGTTCCTTTTGCATTTGTTGTAAAGCTGGTTTGGTGGTGCTGAATTCTCTTCGCTTTGCTTGCCTATAAAGGTTTTAATTTCTCTCTTGAATCTGAATGTGTTTCTTGCTGGCTACAGTAATCTTGGTTGTAGGTTTTTCCCTTTCTTCACTTTAAATATACCCTGCCACTCCCTTCTGGCTTGCAGTTTCTGCTGAAAGATCAGATGTTAGCCTTATGGGGATTCCCTTGTATGTTTTTTGTTGCTTTTCCCTTGCTGCTTTTAATATTTTTTCTTTGTATTTAAGTTTTGATAGTTTGATCAGCATGTGTCTTGGCGTGTTTCTCCTTGGATTTATCCTGTATGGGACTCTCTGTGCTTCCTGGACTTGATTAACTATTTCCTTACCCATATTATGGAAGTTTTCATCTATAATCCCTTCAAATATTTTCTCAGTCCCTTTCTCTTCTTTTTCTGGGACCCCTATAATTCGAATGTTGCTGCATTTCATATTGTCCCAGAGGTCTCTGAGACTGTCCTCAATTCTTTTTGTTCTTTTTTCTTTATTCTGCTCTGAAGTAATTATTTACTCTATTTTATCTTTCAGGTCACTTATCCGTTCTTCTGTCTCAGTTATTCTGCTATTGATCCCTTCTATAGAATTTTTAATTTCATTCATTGTGTTGTTCATGATTGTTTGTTTGCTCTTTAGTTCTTCTAGGTCCTTGTTAAACGTTTCTTTTATTTTCTCCATTCAGTTTGCAAGATTTTGGATCATCTTTACTAGCATTATTCTGAATTCTTTTTCAGGTAGACTACCTATTTCCTCTTCATTTGTTAGGTTTGGTGGGTTTTTACCTTGCTCCTTCATCTGCTGTATGTTTCTGTGTCTTCTCATTTTGCTTAAATTACTGTGTTTGGGGTCTCCTTTTTGCAGGCTGCAGGTTTGTAGTTCCCGTTGTTTTTGGTGTCTGCCCCCAGAGGCTATAAGGTTGGTTCAGTGGGTTGTGTAGGCTTCCTGGTGGAGGGGACTAGTGCCTGTGTTCTGGTGGATGAGGCTGGATCTTGTGTTTCTGGTGCGCAGGTCCACGTCTGGTGGTGTGTTTTGGGGTGTCTGTGACCTTGTTATGATTTTAGGCAGCCTCTCTGCTAATGGGTGGGGTTGTGTTCCTGTCTTTCTAGTTGTTTGGCATAGGGTGTACAGCTTGTAGCTTGCTGGTCCTTGAGTGGAACTGGGTCTTGGCATTGAGATGGACATCTCTGGGAGATTTTTGCTGTTTGATATTAAGTGGAGCTTGGAGGTCTCTGGTGTACCAGTGTCCTGAACTTGGCTCTCCCACCTCAGAGGCACAGCCCTGACGCCTGTCTGGAGCACCAAGAGCCTGTCATCCACACGGCTCAGAATAAAAGGGAGGAAAAAAGAAAGAAAGAAAGAAAAAGATAAAGTAAAATTAAATTAAATTTAAAAGTTAGTAAAATAAAAAACAAAATAAAATTATTAAAAAAATTTTTAAGTAATTAAAAAACAAGAAAGAACAACCAAACCAAAAAAGAAATCCACCAATGATAACAAGTGCTGAAAACCATACTAAAAAATCAAAAAACAGATAGACAGAACCCTAGGACAAACGGTAAAAGCAAAGCTGTATAGATGAAATCACGCACAGAAGCATACACATACACACTCAGAAAAAGAGAAAAAGGGAAAAAACTATATATATATCATTGCTCCCAAAGTCCACCTCCTCAATTTGGGATGATTCATTGTCTATTCAGGTATTCCATAGATGCAGGTACATCAAGTTGATTGTAGAGATTTAATCCGCCGCTCCTGAGGCTGCTGGGAAAGATTTCCCTTTCTCTTGTTTGTTCACACAGCTCCCAGCGTTCAGCTTTGGATTTGGCCCCTCCTCTACGTGTAAGTCGCCTGAAGGCGTCTGTTCTTTGCTTAGACTGGATGGGGTTAAAGGAGCAGCTGATTCGGGGGCTCTGGCTCACTCAGGCTTTGGGGGAGGGAGGGGTATGGATGCGGGGCAAGCCTGCAGCGGCAGAGGCTGGCATGACGTTGCACCAAACTTAGGCGCTCTGTGTGTTCTTCCAGGGAAGTTGTCCCTGGATCACGGGACCCTGGCAGTGGCATGTTGCACAGGCTCCCAGGAGGGGAGGTGTGGATAGTGACCTTTGCTCACACACAGGCTTCTTGGTGGTGGCAGCAGCGGCCTTTAGCGTCTCATGCCCGTCTCTGGGGTCCGCGCTAATAGCCGCGGCTCTCACCCATCTCTGGAGCTCCTTTAAGCAGCGCTCTTAATCCCCTCTCCTCGCGCACCAGGAAACAGAGGGAAGAAAAAGTCTCTTGCCTTTTCGGCAGGTCCAGACTTTTTCCCGGACTCCCTCCTGGCTAGCCGTGGCGAACTAGCCCCCTTCAGGCTGCGTTCACACCAACCCCAGTCCTCTGTCTGCACTCTGACCGAAGCCCGAGCCTCAGCTCCCAGCCCCGTCCGCCTTGAGGGTGAGCAGACAAGCCTCTTGGGCTGGTGAGTGCCGGTTGGCACCAATCATCTGTGCAGGTATCTCTCCGTTTTGCCCTCCGCACCCCTGTTGCTGCGCTGTCCTCCGCGGCTCTGAAGCTTACCCCCCTCCGCCACCCGCAGTCTCCGCACTGAAGGGGCTTCCTAGTGTGTGGAAACATTTCCTCCTTCACAGCTCCCTCCCACTGGTGCAGGTCCCGTCCCTATTCTTTTGTCTCTGTTTTTTTTTTGTTTTCTTTTGCCCTACCCAGGTACGTGGGGAGTTTTTTGCCTTTTGGAAGGTCTGAGGTCTTCTGCCAACGTTCAGTGGGTGTTTTGTAGGAGTTGTTCCACATGTAGATGTATTTCTGATGTATCTGTGGGAAGGAAGGTGATCTCCACATCTTACTCTTCCGCTATCTTGAAGCTTCTCCAAGCCAGCATAATTTTTGTGAGGAGAACTGCAGTAGCTTCTAAATTAGCCTAGCACCTTCTGGTCCATTTTCCAAAGAGTTAGCAGAAGACAACTTTATAAAACAAAACTTATTTCCCTTACCTCTTTTAAAAAACGTTTCAAAAGCTCTTGTAATGTTAAGGAGAAAGTTCATGTTCACAGGCACTATATGAAAACCTCTTCATCGTCCATCCTTGCCCATCAGTCTAATTTCTAGGTCTGCCAAAGCCAGCAAGTAGTGTTTAAGATCCCACGGCCTTACCATTTTAGTGAGAGTGACTTCCAGCTGCCTGATGTCTTTCTCCTCTAGCTGTCCTCAACCAACAAATATCAAAAACTGATGCACGAATGAGTAATCCAACTTCCTTCCTCTGGTTAGATAACTCTAAGGCCTGTGTCCTATATCAGCTCCCAGAATTCCCCAATGTAACTGATTTCCATTCATCTGTATTTACCACAGTGGTAACAGACTTGATAAAGTAACCTTTGTGGCTGTCTCTCCTTTCCCGGCTTACTTTCCCACGGTCCTCCCAGTGTCTCCTGGGATCACCCCATTGATACAATGAATCCTTGTCTCTAAATCAGATTTTTAGGAGCCAAATAGACACCCAACATGTATCCGTTGCTTCAGAAAAAAAAAAAATTTGTATTTTTAAAAATGTCATGTTTTCCCTGGAATGATTCTGGCTCCTACCTCCATTACTTTGCTAAACTTTACTAATTTCTTAAAATTTTTGCTCAAGCACTGCCTCTTTAAAGGAAGCTTAACACTGAATTGTGGACTGGAAGCTCTACCTCACTGTACACAAGCATACCTATATCATGGCAGACAGCTTAATCTTTGATTTGTTTGTCTGGCTTCCCTAGTAGACTGTGATCTCCTTGAGAGTAGGGATCAAGATATATTTGAATGTTTAGTCCAGCCCTAAAAATATAAGGGAAGACAACATTGATTAAGCTCACTAAATGTTTGCTTGAATGAATGGTTTTTAATGAATACATTTTGAATGAATGAGTAAAAAAAATGAAACCAACAAGGGCAGATTTAATTCAAGTAAAGAAATCTATTGCTGAATGAAAATTTATGCAATTAATCCCAAGTTTCAGAAGAAATAGTTTAGTTTATTTGCACCATTGTTCTTCCAGTAAGTGTGGATAACAATAAAATATTACATTATAAGCAACTGTTATGTCCCAGACACTGTGTAAGCACATTAAAAATATTACATATCTAATCTTCCCATTGTATATGACATTATGATATCATATTACATTACACCTATTAGAATTTATTATTATGACTGTTATAGTTAATTTAACAAAGAGTTAATTATGCTCATGCTGGATATTTTAAAGCAGTTTCTTTTCACAAGAGTCTCAGAAAGTCTCATTATCCTTATCAAGGTGGTACAGAATAATAAATTCAAATGATGGGTTGAGTTTGGGAACTTTCTTCCTTTTGCCTTGCTCAATACAGAGGGTTAATAATTGTCAGGGGCAATCTTCTGGCCTCACACTGTTTTGTAACTTTTTTTTTAAATTTATTTTTGGCTGTGTTGGGTCCTCATTCCTGCGCGCACGCTTCCTCTAGTTGTGGCAAGTGGGGGCTACTCTTCCTTGCGGTGTGTGGGCTTCTCATTGCAGTGGCTTCTTTTTGCAGAGAATGGGCTCTAGGCACGCGGGCTTCAGTAGTTGTGGTGCGCAGGCTCAGTAGTTGTGGCTCGCGAGCTCTAGAGCACAGGCTCAGTAGTTGTGGTGCACGGGCTTAGCTGCTCTGCGGCATGTGGGATCTTCCCGGACCAGGGCTCGAACCCACGTCCCCTGCATTGGCATGTGGATTCTTAACCCCTGAGCCACCAGGGAAGCCCTGCTTTGTAACTTAATGCAGCCAAAATACTCTTATTATGACCATAGGCTAGAATTTCCTAAAACCAGTTTCAGAATTATATTTTACAAACACAAATTTTAGGTTCACAATAAAGTAGTAAAACATTTATTTAACAAACGTAGTAAGCCCTTTTTGTATATATTGCATGGTATTAACTTCTGGGGATACAGATTTAACGAAATCAGGATTCTGATCACTGGCATGTGGTAGCTTATCTTGAATAATACAGCTGACCCTTGAACAACATGGGTTTGAACTGAGTGGGTGCAACTTATACTCAGTTTTTTCAATAAATACACAGGCCCTCAGTATCTACGGGGTTCCATATCTGTGGATTCAACCAACCGCAGATTATGTAATATTTATGATCTGGATCTGCAGTTGGATGAATCCATAGATTTGGAGTCTGTGGATACCGAGGGCAAATATGGGACTCAAGCATCCATGGATTCTGGTATCTGTGGTGGGTCCAATCCCCCTCAGATTCTGATGACTGTAATTGCCCTTTCCAACTTCAGGATCGATGACCAAAAGGTACCACCTAAGTCTTTTTTTCTCTACTGTGACTAGAATTAAAAATAAAGATTGACTTGGTCTTTGATAATTTTATATTTGTTTAGTCTTTCTGCTAAGAAACTCCAGATGCTTTATAGACATTAGCATGTTTTTATCTTGAAATGACTACTCCCTTTGTGTCAAAACTGAACTGAACAATACTTTCATTTTATCTATGAATGAATGAATGTATTAATTTTGCTTTTCTCTTCCGGCTTTCTCTCTGTAAGAGTACTTGTTTTTCTTTTGAGGAAAGGGACTGTGTTTTACCTATTTTTGTATCACCAGGACCAGCCATGGCTTTAGGCACCTCATAAGCACTCTATACGTGTTTCTACAACGGATTAAAAAACAATTCTGTAAACTATTTCATGCTTTTAAGTGTAAAAACTAGAAATGTTTTTGCAGAGTAGTTCTTTATAAATTTTTATCGATAAAGGCATTTAGGTTTAAGTCCTATGAACTAATCGGTACCTTAGTTAATCCCCACCCCAGTATCTTTTCTTCCAGATGTAACTTGAAATCAGTGATAAATTCTAATTCATAAAACTAATCTCTAGTGTTACATCCTGTCTGCCTCATTCACTAGCTTTCCAACAATAATCTGAAGTAGTCAGCTTGTAGTAATCAGGAAACCTTCACTGGCGTGCTTCCAGGCCCTAGTCATCGTTTATGAGCCTTAACACTATTAAGTCACATTGACTTAGGCTCAACCACATGAATGAAAATTCCATGATACTCTAAGCCAGTATGTACATACAGGTCCACAATTTACAAAGAGGCTGTACTTAGAAGTTCGTTTTCACATCAGTGTCTGCAGCTTGGAGAGCATTTTCATAAGTTCCCAAACTAGCCCATCAAATCCTTTTATAAACTTTATTTAAAGACAGCTGAATCATAAATGCTAATAGTTGTACTCAAAGTTATGGATTCTGGGTCGTGGACCTCTGATGCAGAAAACTGGGGAGTAGGGATGGGGTTTGTCAGAGAGAGATGTATACCCCGAAGGCCTGAATAGACCAGTGTAGCAAATCCCCCAGTCTTTGCAAAGCCTATGCAGCACCACTTTCAGGTCACACATACCTTCTGGAACCCAACAGCAGGACGAAGGCAGAGGGCTGGCTTCCCAATGTCTAGACTTACAGCTTTCTTTGGACATCCCTGCCACCTTTTCTCTAAAGGGCCAGACAGTAAATATTTTAGGCTTTTCAGGCCATACATTCCCTGTCACAAGTATGCACCTCTGCTGCTGTGGTGTGAAAGCAGCCGAAGATGATACATAACATATGAGCATAGCTGCGTTATAGTTAAACTTTACTAACAGATACTGAAATTTGAATTTTATATAATTTTCACTTGTCACAAATATTATACTTCTTTTGAGGGTTTTTTTCCCCCAACCATTTAAAAATATAGAAACATTCTTAGCTGCGCTGGACAAAATAGACAGAAGGCTGGATTTGGCCCACAGGCCATAGTTTGCCAACCCTGCTTTAAAACAATCCGTGTTTGAGACTTCCCTGGTGGTCCAGTGGTTAAGAATCTGCTTTCCAATTCAGGGGGTGTGGGTTCGATCTGGGGAACTAAGATCCCACATGCTGCGGGGCAACTAAGCCCACACGCCACAACGAGAGCCCTCGTGCTCTGGAGCCCATGCGCCACAGCTAGAGAGAAGCCTGCACGCCGCATGAAGAGCCCGCGTGCCACAACTAAGACCCGACGCAGCCATAACTAAATAAATAAGTAAATAAATAAATATTAAGGAAAAATATCTGCGTTTAACTTCACATTTGCTAAAATTCTCTTTCTGCCTCCTGTTCCATCTCCCTCATGCACGCTGAACACCTGTTTTGTTCTAAATCCCCTGCAGGATGATACTAGGCCAAAGTATCCCATGCTCTGATGTGTCTAAATTTTCCTTCCTGCCTTCCCATTTCCCAGGTACAGCGTTCCACATAGTTCTTAAGAAAAATTAAATGGATTCACCAAGAAGTGCTGTTGCCAGAGTATTCTCTAGAAAATACAAATCTGGACCTGTCATCCCAGTTCCAACATTTCCCTATCTTTCCTTTGACTAAAAGAAATTAATCTTTTAAAGTCAGCTGTTAAGTCCTTGGCCACCTGACTGTCATCTCCCGTCATATCTTGCTTCTTATCAGTCCTGTGATTCTCACGTGCACTACATACCCTGTAGCCAGGCCAATTGTTTCCCCATTGCCAAGCAGGGCAGTTTTTGGCCCTTTTGCCCTCGTGCAGACCACTCTCTCTGTAATTCTTTGACCCCTCTTCCCTGATATGGAACTTCAGTTGACCCTCCAAGGCCCAGCTCTAAAGTCACACTCACAGTGAAGCCTTTGCTAATACCTTGAGAAATCGCTTTATAAAAAAAACTATAATGTATATATATATATATTTTTAAAATTTATTTATTTTTGGTTTGTGTTGGGTCTTTGTTGCTGCGTGCAGGCTTTCTCTAGTTGCGGCAAGTAGGGGCTACTCTTCGTTACGGTGCGTGGGCTTCTCATCGCAGTGGCTTCTCTTGTTGTGGAGCACGGGCTCTAGGTACGCGGGCTTCAGTAGTTGTGGTGCACTGGCTCAGTTGCTCCGCGGCATGTGGGATCTTCCCAGAGTGGGCCTCAAACCTGTGTCCCCTGCATTGGCAGGTGGATTCTGAACCACACTGTACCACCAGGGAAGTCCCTACAATGTATTATTTATTATGACATATAACACATTGTGGTTTAACTATCTGTTTATATACCTTTTCTTCCTACCAGACTGGTTTCAGTTGGTTAGGGATTGTGTTTTCTTCATCTTCACCGATACCTACCTCTACGACCTGCAGGTCCTAGCCCAGATTTGGCAAATAGTGTATTCCTATGATAGGTATTAAATTTAACCCTCCAAGAGTGTTAAATGTTTTCACTTTTAGAAGTGTCTATTCCTTAACTCTAGTGAATTTGGAACTGGCAGAGTTTCAGGCTATAGTAAAATAAAGTGAACACATTTGGGCATAAAAAATAAATACGCTGTTTGTCCTCAGGGTCAGCTTCCCCAAGGGGTGTCCATGGTTTACAGTCCTTGTTTCTTTCTGGTCCCGCAGGCTCACTATCACATCCAATGTCCCCATGGCCTTCATGGGTAAGGCTTCAGGTCTGAGGAGGGAAGTGGAGTGAGAGGAGCTGCCATTCAAACTACCAGTCAGCTGTCACTTGTTTGAAAGCTAGTGACTGAGGCAATACCTGGTTCTGCCATTTTCCTTACCTAGCACATGTGGGGAGCAGAGTGGGGTTTAAATGGGAGTGACACAGACTCTGAAGTGTGCCACTTAGAAGTAAGTAATTTTACTAAATGCAGAAAGAGTTAGGGAAATGAACAACTTTTAGTCTAAAATAAATGGCAGTGATTCAATGAAGGTCCTGTCAGGAAGGTAAAATGTAAACAGTTTTCTGATTTCTCCTTGGCAACTTTTCTACCTTTTAGACTTATTCAATTTGATTTCTAAGGGAAAAAAAAGTAAAACTAAAAACAACAGAAAGAAATTATATATATATATATGTATGTATATATATATATATATGTATGTATATATGTGTATATATATATTTTTTTTTTCTTCTTCTTTTTTTTTTTTTGCGGTACGCGGGCCTCTCACTGTTGTGGCCTCTCCCATTGCGGAGCACAGGCTCCAGACGCGCAGGCTCAGCGGCCATGGCTCACGGGCCCAGCCGCTCTGCGGCATGTGGGATCTTCCCGGACCGGGGCACGAACCTGTCCCCTGCATCGGGAGGCGGACTCTCAACCACTGCGCCACCAGGGAAGCCCTCATTAGATATTTTTAAATGGTTATTCACTAATTTGTATCCTTTTCCTGGTTAGCAAAGTAGTTTCACCTTGATTACTATTTTGATTTTGACGTCCCTGAAATTCAGAAATAGAGATTTGATTATCTACGGATCATAGCAACGTTCCAAACCTGGTTTTCTTCCAACTTTGTAAACAGGACATTGTGGACTCATTTCATCTTCCCATTGCAGGGATTACAGACTAATTTATATATTTATTTTAAAAAATTTTCATTTATATACAACTTTTAAAGATTGCTTTCCATTTACAGTTATTGCAAAATATTGGTTATACACCCTGTGTTGTACAATACATCACTGAGCCTATCTTAAACCCAATAGTTTGTACACCCACCTCCTCCAACTTCATACTGGCCCCCTCCCTGGGAACACAAACTAATTTTTTTTTTAAACATCTTTATTGGAGTATAATTGCTTTACAGTCTTGTGTTATACAATTTCGGCAGTATAACAAAGTGAATCAGCTATATGCATATGTACATCCCTATATCCCCTCCCTCTTGCGTCTCCCTCCCACCCTCTTTATACCACCCCACTAGGTGGTCGCAAAGCACTGAGCTGATCTCCCTGTGCCATGCAGCTGCTTCCCACCAGCTATCTATTTTACATTTGGTAGTGTATCTATGTCAATGCTACTCTCTTACTTCATCCCAGCTTACCCTTCCTCCTCCCCGTGACCTCAAGTCCATTCTCTACGTCTGTGTCTTTATTCCTGTCCTGCCCCTACATTCTTTAGAACCATTTTTTATTTTTGGATTCCATATATATGTGTTAGCATATGGTATTTGTTATTCTCTTTCTGACTTACTTCACTCTGTATGACAGAACCTAGGTCCATCCACCTCCCTACAAATAACTCAATTTCGTTTCTTTTTATGGCTGAGTAATATTCCATTGTATATATGTGCCACACATTCTTTATCTGTTCATCTGTCACTGATGGACACTTACGTTGATTCTATGTCCTGACTACTGTAAACAGTGCTGCAATGAACATTGTGATACATGTCTCTTTTTAAATTATGGTTTTCTCAGGGTGTATGTAGTGGGATTGCTGGGTCATATGGTAGTTCTATTTTTAGTTTTTTAAGGAACCTCCGTACTGTTCTCCATATTGGCTGTACAAATTTACATTCCCACCAACAGGGCAAGAGTGTTCCCTTTTCTCCACACCCTCTCCAGCATTTATTGTTTGTAGATTTTTGGATGATGGCCATTCTGACTGGTGTGAGGTGATACCTCATTGTAGTATTGATTTGCATTTCTCTAATGATTAGTGATGTTGAGCATCCTTTCCTGTGTTTGCTGGCAATCTGTATATCTTCTTTGGAGAAATGTCTGTTTAGGTCTTCAGCCCATTTTTGGATTGGGCTGTTTGTTTTTTTTAATAGTGAGCTGCATGAGCTGCTTGTAAATTTTGGAGATTAATCCTTTGTCAGTTGCGTCATTTGCAAATATTTTCTGCCGTTCTGAGGGTTGTCTTTTTGTCTTGTTTTTGGTTTCCTTTGCTGTGAAAAAGCTTTGAAGTTACATTAGGTCCGATTTGTTTATTTTTGATTTCCATTTTCCTAGAAGGTGTGTCAAAAAGGATCTTGCTGTGATTTATGTCATAGAGTGTTGTGCCTATGTTTTCCTCTAAGAGTTTTATAGTATCTGGCCTTACATTTAGATCTTTAATCCATTTTGAGTTTATTTTTGTGTATGGTGTTAGGAAGTGTTCTCATTTCATTCTTTTACATGTAGCTGTCCAGTTATCCCAGCACCACATACTGGAGAGGCTGTCTTTTCTCCACTGTATACTCTTGCCTCCTTTATCAAAGATAAGGTGACCATATGTGCGTGGCTTTATCTTTGAGCTTTTTGTCCTGTTTCATTGATCTATATTTCTGTTTTTGTGCCAGTACCATGCTGTCTTGATTACTGTAGCTTTGTAGTAGAGTCTGAAGTCATGGAGCCTGATTCCTCCAGCTCCATTTTTCTTCCTCAAGATTGTTTTGGCTATATGGGGTCTTTTGTGTTTCCATACAAATTGTGGAATTTTTTGTTCTAATTCTGTGAAAAATGCCAGTGGTAATTTGATAGGGATTGCACTGAATCTGTAGATTGCTTTGGGGATTATAGTCATTTTCACAATGTTGCTTCTTCCAATCCAGGAACATGGTTTATCTCTCCATCTGTTTGTATCATCTTTAATTTCTTTCATCAGTGTCTTATAGTTTTCTGCATACAGGTCTTTTGTCTCCTTAGGTAGGTTTATTCCTAGGTATTTTATTCTTTTTGTTGCAATGGTAAATGGGATTGTTTCCTTAATTTCTCTTTCAGGTTTTTCATCATTAGTGTATAGGAATGCAAGAGATTTCTGTGCATTAATTTTTTATCCTGCTGCCCTACCAAATTCATTGATCAGCTTTAGTAGTTTTCTGGTAGCATCTTTAGGATTCTCCATGTATAGTATCATGTCATCTGCAAACAGTAACAGTTATACTACTTCTTTTCTGATTTGGATTCTTTTATTTCATTTTCTTCTCTGATTGCTGTGGCTAAAACTTCCAAAACTATGTTGAATAAGAGTGGTGAGAGTGGGCAACTTTGTCTTATTCCTGATCTTAGAGGAAATGCTTTCAGTTTTTCACCATTGAGAATGATGTTTGCTGTGGGTTTGTCATATATGGCCTTTATTATGTTGAGGTAGGTTCCGTCTATGCCTAATTTTTGGAGAGTTTTTATCATATACGGGTGTTGAATTTGGTTGAAAGCTTTCTCTGCATCTATTGAGATGATCATATGGATTTTCTCCTTCAATTTGTTAGTATGGTTGATCACATTGATAGATTTGCATATATTGAAGAATCCTTGCATTCCTGGGATAAACCCCACTTGATCATGGTGTATGATCCTTTTAATGTGCTGTTGGATTCTCTTTGCTAGTATTTTGTTGAGGATTTTTGTATCTATGTTCATCAGAGTTATTGGCCTGTACTTTTCTTTTTTTGTGACATCTTTGTCTGGTTTTGGTATCAGGGTGATGGTGGCCTCATAGAATAGTTTGGGAGTGTTCCTCCCTCTGCTATATTTTGGAAGGGTTTGAGAAGGATTGGTGTTAGCTCTTCTCTAAACGTTTGATAGAATTTGCCTCTGAAGACATCTGGTCCTGGGCTTTTGTTTGTTGGAAGATTTTTAATCACAGTTTCAATTTCAGTGCTTGTGATGGGTCTGTTTATATTTTGTATTTCTCCCTGGTTCAGTCTCGGAAGGTTGTGCTTTTCTAAGAATTTGTCCATTTCTTCCAGGTTGTCCATTTTATTGGCATATAGTTGCTTATAGTAACCTCTCATGATCCTTTGTATTTCTGCAATGTCAGTTGTTACTTCTCCTTTTTCATTTCTAATTCTATTGATTTCAGTCTTCTCCCTTTTTTTCTTGATGAGTCTGACTAATGGTTTATCAATTTTATCTTCTCAAAGAACCAGCTTTTAGTTTTATTGATCTTTGCTATCGTTTCCTTCATTTCTTTTTCATGATCTTTATGATATCTTTCCTTCTGCTAACTTTGGGTATTTTTTGTTTTTCTTTCTTTAATTGCTTTAGGTGTAAGGTTAGGTTATTTATTTGAGATGTTTCTTGTTTCTTGAGGTGGGACTGTATTGCTATAAACTTCGCTCTTAGAATTGTCTTTGCTGCATCCCATAGGTTTTCAGTCGTTGTGTTTTCATTGTGATTTGGTTTTAGGTATTTTTTTGATTTTCTGATTGATTTCTTCAGTGATCTCCTGGTTATTTAGTAGTGTATTGTTTAGCCTCCATGTGTTTTTATTTTTTACAGTTTTCTTCCTGTAATTGATGTCTATTTCCATAGCATTGTGGTCAGAAAAGATACTTGATACGATTCAATTTTCTTAAATTTACCAAGGCTTGCTTTGTGACCCAAGATATGGTCTGTCCTGGAGGATGTTCCATGAGCACTTGAGAAGAAAGTGTATTCTGTTATTTTTGGATGGAATGTCCTATAAATATCAACTAAGTCCATCTTGTTTAATGTGTCATTTAAAGCTTGTGTTTCCTTATTTATATTCATTTTGGATGATCTGTCCATTGGTGAAAGTGGGGTGTTAAAGTCGCCTACTATGATTGTGTTACTGTTGATTTCCCCTTTTATGGCTGTTAGCATTTGCCTTATGTGTTGAGGTGCTCCTATGTTGGGTGCATAAATATTTATAATTGTTAAATCATCTTCTTGGATTGATCCCTTGATCATTATGTAGTGTCCTTCTTTGTCTCTTGTAATAATCTTTGTTTTAAAGTCTATTTTTTCTGATATGAGAATTGCCACTCCAGCTTTCTTTTGATTTCCATTTGCATGGAATAACTTTTTCCATCCCCTCACCTTCAGTCTGTATGTGTCCCTAGGTCTGAAGTGGGTCTCTTGTAGACAGCATATGTATGGGTCTTGTTTTTGTATCTGTTTCACCAATCTGTGTCTTCACCAATCTGAGCATTTAATCCATTTACATTTAAGGTCATTATCGATATGTATGTTCCTGTTACCATTTTCTTAATTGTTTTGTGTTTGTTATTGGAGGTCTTTTCCTTCTCTTGTGTTCCCTGCCTAGAGATGTTCCTTTAGCATTTGTTGTAAAGCTGGTTTGGTAGTGGTGAATTCTCTTAACTCTTGTTTATCTGTAATGGTTTTAATTTCTCCATCAAATCTGAATGAGATCCTTGCTGGGTAGAGTAATCTTCGTTGTAGTTTATCCCCTTTCATCACTTTAAATATGTCCTGCCACTCCCTTCTGGCTTTGAGTTTCTGCTGAAAAATCAGCTGTTAACTTTGTGGGGATTCCTTTTGATGTTATTTGTTGCTTTTTCCTTGTTGCTTTCAATATTTTTTCTTTGTATTTAATTTTTTATACTTTGATTAATATGTGTCTCGGCGTGTTTCTCTTTGTGTTTATGCTGTATGGGACTCTCTGTGCTTTCTGGACTTGATTATTTCCTTTCCCATGTTAGGTAAGTTTTTGACTATAATTTCTTCAAATATTTTCTCAGACCCTTTCTTTTTCTCTTCTTCTTCTGTGACCTCTATAATTCGAATGTTGATGGGTCTAATGTTGTCCCAGAGCTGAGACTGTCCTCAGTTTTTTTCATTCTTTTCTCTTTATTCTACTCCCTGTCAGTTATTTCCACCATTTTATCTTCCAGCTCACTTATCCATTCTTCTGCCTGTTATTGTTACTGATTCCTTCTAGAGTATTTTTAGTTCCAGTAATTGTGTTGTTCATCACTGTTTGTTTGCTCTTTAGTTCTTCTAGATCCTTGTTAAATGTTTCTTGTATTTTCTCCATTCTGTTTTAGAGATTTTTGGATCATCTTTACTATCATTACTCCAAATTCTTTTTCAGGTAGGTTGCCTATTTCGTTTTCATTTATTTGGTCTTGTAGGTTTTAACCTTGCTCCTTTGTCTGTCAGAAATTTTTTTGTCATTTCTTTTTTTTTACTGGGTGGTGATGTATTCCTGTCTTACTGGTTGTTTGGTGTGGGACTTCCAGCACTGGAGTTTGCAGGCAGTTGGATAGAGCTGGGTCTTGGTGCTGAGTTGAGAACCTCTGGGAGGCCTCACTCCAACTGATATTTCCTGGGGTCTGAGGTTCTCTGTTAGTCCAGTGTTTGGGCTCGGAGCTCTACCACAGGAGCTCAGACCCGACCTCCAGCCTGGGAACCAAGATCCCACAAGCTTTGTGGTGCAGTTAAAAAAAAAAAAAAAAAAAAAAGAAGAAAAAAAAAAAGAAAAAAGGAGGAAAAAAAAAAAAAAAAAAAAAAAAAAGAAGGAAGAAAGAAAGAGAAAAAGGAGTGGTACAATATCATGGAATAAAAAACAAAATAAAACTAGAAAGATTAAAAATATATTAGGGAAAATAAAAGTATAATGGAAACAACTGCAACGATGTAAAATAAAACTGCAACAGAAAAAAGAAAAAAAAAAAACTGGGGTGGGGGGTGAACAAGCCAAAAGGAGAGAACACTAACAAAGTATAAAAAATAAAATTAGGAAAATAAAAGATTTATTAGGAAAAATAAAAATATAAAATAATCAACAACAATGAATCAACAAGGTAAAACAGAACCCTAATCTAAAAGAGGAAAAAAGAAAAGAAAAAACAA
>NW_020175528.1:12421287-12435558 GCF_003031525.2 Neophocaena asiaeorientalis asiaeorientalis
TGGGGGCAGAGTTTAGGCAGGGGCGGGGTTTAGGGTGGGGTGGGAGTGGTGACATTCAAGCATAGGGCTGGGCCTCTGCTTGGGACCTGCGCCGAAGGGGAGTGGCACCATGTCAGAAGGAGGTCCTCTGGAGTGTGGAGTTCCGGAGTTTGCAGGTAGCGCCCTGAGTGAGGGTGTGTGGGTGGGGTTTAGGCCCAGCTTGTTGGAGGGGGTCTCAGAGTGTAGAGGTGGGGTGTTGGGTGGGGGTGTAGGGGCGGGGCTTGGGCTCTGCACGGCAGGAGGGAGGCTCCAAGGGCAGTGGATTAGGCCCAGAAGCCCAACAGGCTTCCCGGTGCCTACGTGGACAGGGAAAGCACTGGCCCCGTTCCCTTCCATTCCTCCACGTCCCTCCTTCACCATCTCCCCCAGGGTTTCCCCCCGTCACGGCTGGACCCCTAACCGTGCGTGGTTAGGGGTCCCCTCCCCCAGCCGCCCCTCAGGGGTGCCGGTTCCATAGGTCTGGCCTTTACTTTAGCTCGCCCTTCCCTCCCTCCCACTCCCTCCAGACCCACATGGCTGGAAGAGGCCTTGGTGAGCAGAGAATCAGGCCTGGGATCTCAGCAGGTTCCTGGGGGCCCATGTGGGCAGGGAAAACCTGGCCATGCTCCCTTTTGATCCTCTGCCCTCCAGATGGTTCCCCAGTTTCCCCCTTCGGGCGTGGGATCCCTTCCCCTCCCTCAGCCTCCCCTCAGGGCCACCAGTCCTGTCCCCCCTCCACTTCTCCTCCCCCATCACTCTCCCCACGCCCCATGTCCTACCTGGTCGCTGGGGGCTTCCTCCCGTCCCCTCAGGTGTCTGTGGTCCCCCACTGGTGCCTGGTAGGTGCCCTAGTCGTGAGGAGACACAAATTCCACGTCCTCCTAGTACGCCGTCTTACACAAACTAATTTTTAAATGAGTCTAAAACAGGTGTTCATAACCTGGAAACTGTGGGCCCTTGAGGAAGCCAAAAAGACAACCAGACGTGGTTCTTGCCTTCATGAAACATTCCTATTTACTTATGCATTATTTGTACTCTAGGCTGTTTGGCTATCATTTCTGAATTATTCAGCCCTCAACAGTTTGCATCATGTTTGGTGCTCAATAAATGTTGGCTGAATATTAATAGAGGAAGGAGACCAAGAGTTTTAAGATGCTGGGGAGAAAAATAAATAATAAATGTAGTTGGTCACGAGTGAACCGAAAATAAATGACTCACTGACTGCCAATATGGGAAGTTCTTATTGGAGGAAAGTGGTACAATTATTCAGCAGTACAGGGAAAAAGTTACTAAGTTTAGAAAGAGCCCAGTTGAATTTGTATTTCTTGGGGTCCTTTCAGATATCAACATGGACTTATTTATTAGTCAGGTTAGTTTGATGTTCCAACCAAGGGAGCTTAGATATGATGAAGGAGGGGAGAGCAGGACAATAGTCTAGGGAGACAAACTGCAGGCAAGAGCAAAATCTGGGGACAAAACGTTGCTGAAAATAATTCCCCACTGGCTACACTGGCCTAACTGAGGGTAAAAACACTCTAACTCCAGGATCTTTGGGTCTTTGGAACATGGAAATGAAACCTTTAAAAAAAAAAAAGAAATCTCTTTTTAATGGAAATGAATGTTAAAAAGCTAATTTTTTTTTAAACACTTCTTGTGATATGAGGTGCATTTTAAAAACTTGGGGGGAAAAAAGTCCTAAAACAAGTTTGGATCAGTTTAACTTTAGAATGTCAGTTTAACTTTGTATCGGCCTTGGGTCTCCTCTGAGTTGACTTCTCAAAAGCAAAATCTACTTTGTGTAGTTAGGTTAGAAACTGTGTTAACACATGCTATTTTCAAAGAATCCAGAGCCTCAATGAAATTAGAACTGTAATGGGATCTAGGGCATTATCTGTAACATTTGAACAGCTTTTCTTCAGCAGGCCTGCTACATAGTTGCAATAAATTCCTGCAGAAGGTGTTGCAGGATCTTTCTGGTTAAGTGCACTAAACTTTGCTTAAGTATTCTGTGCTGATACTTTTTTTTTTAGCAAATAGAAGCAGAGAGACCAGATTCCAGCAGTGGCCGCCATGGCCCACTTTTGAATTCCTGGCAACTAAAGATTGTTTGATAAGTATCTTCAGCCCAAGTTACAAATTCAAAGGTTTTCTTCAACAAGGGTAGAAAACAGGCACAAGGGTTTATCTTCTATCAGATGGCACAGCTGCTATCTTCAGGGCTGGCTGAGTCAGTGAGATTAGGAGAAAGGCAGGTATTTAGATAAAGAAGAATTTATCAGAACAGGAGTCTTACCACTGGACATTCAATCTAGCTTTTAACAATCCAAAAAGAACTAGTTTAATCGGCCTTTCCCAGCATTACTACGTGGTCTGTTAAGAGAGCTGCGTATGGTAATGATGTATCACAGCATTCTGTAGATCCAGATCACAAGGAAACTGTGAAATTAATTCAAGACAGTGAAATTTCATTTGATCAATATCTCCTTTTTTCCCTCTTTAAATAAATTCTTATTCCTGGTCTTTATTTTACGGTGGTTACTTCTCTTGTAATGTAACTCTACATAGGGTTTTGAAAAGTGACATACTCATTTTCAGTCACGATTTGTTTAAAAAGTGAATGTATGAGGCATATTATAAAAAACTATAGACCCTTATACCTACAAATATAGATAATTTAATACATTTCCTGGCTCTTTCCTTTCCTTAACAATTTACCTATATAATCTTTACATGATAATTGATACAATTGTGTCAGCTTTGTTTTTATATAACATTACTTTGCATCTCTAAATAGTGTTCATATTTTAATTTCTTAAGTTACATTGTAATCTATGGAAATAATATAGTTTGTTAAAATGTTTCTGATTGCAGGTTTAGTTTTTACAATTGATAAGTGAGTAGATCTAACAATAAGGATAATTCTGTATATGTTATATTAAGGAGTCTGTATAACTTGACACTATCATAGGAAACACTTTTTTCTTTGTAAAGAAGTAACTCAGAAGCACAAGATGTGGTACAATTATATTGTTGTTTAGATTAATCATTTTCTTCTGTGACAATTAACTCAGATTGTAAGTTTTAAGATTATACAAAAGGAAACACAGGACGATGTAACTTATTACAGATCTTGAATTTTCTAACAGTTATAAGTGGGCCACTGGAGACAAATTATAATGGGCCTTCATCTCATCTTTTTCAAGAAATTGTGTTTGGCAGGCTGTTCTGAGCCTATACCCATTGCCAATGTTTTTTTTTTTCTTAATGACCAACTATTTTCTCTGCAACAGAATTTGTTCACTCTAAGTCTAAGGTGGCTGGCATCTTCTAACTAATACTATAAGGGTCGCACATATTTAATCGATTGAAAGGACAGTCTTTTATAAAAACTAATTACTTACATGTGTTGTATGAGAGGGAGGATGGAGACATTCCATGGCACTAATAGTGTGAGCTTTCTGAAGTCTTCATTTTTAAATCTCCTCTGACTAACCAGTAGTAATGATTCCTCCAGTGATTTGGGTGTGCTACTTCCTCATATTCCTGTACATATAGAACAGCAAATAGTGAAATAGCAAGTTTCCACAGGCAAAGTGCTGTTGTAGGCACTTTACTTACATTAATTATTTAATCCTTCCAACAACACTGCGGCAAGTATACTATTAATAGCTCCATTTTATAGTGAGGAAAGTAAGGTATAGAGAGGTTAAGTGACTTGCTCAAGGTCACTGCTCATCATGGGGGGCTAAGACTCAGACAGTCTTGCATCAGAGCCCGTGTTCTTCACCATATGCACAGCATCTCACAGGCCAGGGCAGGAAACTGGCACACACAAGACATCATGCCATCTTTTAATATTGAGTAAGAGAGGATTAATAAAAGATTAACATTCATCATCTTGAAATGGAAAAGTAAACAAAAAATTGGGGAGAGAAATTCATCCTAGGTGGCCACTTATTCAAGTCAGTATCTGTGCTCTTTCCTCTTACGATTACAGCTTACACTGGCACTGCATGGAATCTCATATATCATCTTTAAAAAAAATTCCTCTGAAAATGTGTCTTCTACATAGGAATATTATGTTTCCCTTACACTTGGCAGCTCACATATTTGTTTATGGTACTAAGTAGTTTTGCAATTCCTTAAATCATTTTCAACCTTTTGAGAAGGGGGATCATTAGTCTTAAGGTCACTTCAAAAGCAGCTATCTGGGGCTTCCCTGGTGATGCAGTGGTTGAGGGTCCGCCTGCCGATGCAGGGGACACGGGTTCGTGCCCCAGTCCAGGAAGATCCCACATGCCGCGGAGCGACTGGGCCCGTGAGCCATGGCCGCTGAGCCTGCGCGTCTGGAGCCTGTGCTCTGCAGCGGGAGAGGCCACAGCAGTGAGAGGCCTGCGTACCGCAAAAATGTCAAATCTTTGGATATGATAGAACATGGGTCATTTATTTACAGCAGGGGCAAGGGCAGATGAGGAGAGGGTAGGGATCTGGAGCTACAGGCCCCCGTGGGGCTGATATACGCAGGAAAGCAGTTCTTTCTGGCCAGTGGATTCCAGGAATGCAGGAGCATGCAATGTTGTGAAGAGAAAAGAGCATGGGATTTGGAGCCAGGAGGCTTAAATCTGATCATTGACGCAACAAATGTTAACTACACGAGCTCATGTGAGTTATTTAATTTTTCACTGTTCTGGATTTTTTTATGGCTGTTAGGATTAAATAAGAAAATACATTGTGTGCTCTGTGAACTATAAATTATTAAGTACATTTGAGCTAATTTAAAAAAAAAGAAGATGGACAGTGGACACTACATTAGACAATCAAGCTGAGCCTGAATCACTGATGTGGCATAATAGTGGTGTCCTAGCCGGTGGTCAGGTGCCATGATGGGTAATCCAGATCTGAGCAAGGTCGGAAGCTTAGATCTCAAGGACATCTGTGAGCAGCTATCAGAACTCCAGCCTCTGGTCTGGGGTTCAGGCAGAAAGCCCCAGGTTTAAGTACATTAAGATGCTAGGCAAAACTTTGGGTATTTAAATAGGTCGTAACAAAGCCACTGCCCAGATACTGGGTCATAATATCATCTGTGAGAACAGCAAGGATTCCTTGAGTCTGCATCCCAATATTTGGCTAAAGTGCCACCAATCCTTTTATCAGGCTCTGACCATGGGATGTAATGGCTGCCAAGTCTGGGAACCTGATACTAGCCTCCCAAACTAATGGACCACACATGATTCTTGGATTACAGAAATAGAGACAGCTTCAAGGCGGTGGAAAATGAGGACTCAAAGGTGACTTTGTGGTTTTTAGCCAGGGTGGCTGGGGCCACAGATATCTCATTTACAAAGGTTGCTAAGTTGGGGGCCAAAGGTGAGAAAGAAGGGAGATGGGAGAAGAGTAATATTCTGGAAAGGCAGGATCATGGTTGCATAGTCATGAGTTGCTGTTGATACCATACACCTAGAACTCAAAAGGAAAATTAGGACCAGAGGTGTGAGTTTGAGACTGTTCACAGAATAGTTGCCTCTAAGCCCTTGGAAAGTGTTTAGTTTCCTGGGGCTGCCATAGTGAATTACCACAAACTAAGTGGCTTAAACAGCAGAAATTTATCATCTCACAGTTGTGGAGTCTAGAAGTCTGAAATCAAGGTATCAACAGGGTTGGTTCCTTCTGAGGGCCTGAGGGGAGAATCTGTTACATCCCTCTCTCCTGGCTTCTGGTAGCTCAGGTGTTCTTTGGCTTGTAGATTGTATTTTCTTTGTGTATTCTCCCCTCTATTCATGTCTGTGTCTGTGTCCAAATGTTGCCTTTTTATTAGGACACAGTCAGATTAGATTAGAACCTGCACAAATGACCTCATCTTAACTTGATCCTTTGAAAAGACCCTATTTTCAGATAAGTTCACATTCACAGGCACTGGGGGTTAAGACTTCAGCATCTTTTTGGAGGACACAATTTAACCCATAACAGAGGAAAGATGGTTCCTGGGGAATGTAGAATAAGCAAAGAGGGGGGCTGAAGTAAGGTCTTTGAACTTGTGAGCATGAACAAAGGCATAGAAGACTGAAGAAGGAGATGTAACTATCTCATGGAAATAGGAGGAGAACCAAGAAAAACGTAGTAGCCAAGAGAAGGAAAGTTTCACATAAAAAGGATCATGATTTTAAATGATAGAGAAAAAATTAGGCAGTTGAATGAGGACTAAGAAAAGATAGCTGGATTTGGTGATCAGGAGGTCACTGATGTCCATTATAAGAAGTGGGTGGGGGGGCTTTCCTGGTGGCGCAGTGGTTAAGAATCCACCTGCCAATGCAGGGGACACAGGTTCGAGCCCTGGTCCAGGAGGATCTCACATGCCGCGGAGCAACTAAGCCTGTGCACCACAACTACTGAGCCTGTGCTCTAGAGCCTGCGAACCACAACTACCCAAGCCCAGGTGCCTAGAGCCTGTGCTCCGCAACAAAGAGAAGCCACCGTAATGAGAAGCCTGTGCACCACAAGGAAGAGTAGCCCACTTGCTGCAACTAGAGAAAGCCTGCACACAGCAATAAAGACCCAACGCAGCCAAAAATAAAATAATTTTTTTAAAAAATTAAAAAAAAAAGGATGAATTCAAATTTGAGAAAACAGCAAAAAAAAGAAGTGTGTGTGAGACATAGTGTTTCTGGGATACCCCCCATGGGCTCTGTCTTAGTTTGGGCTGCTGTTACAAAGTACCATAGACTGAGTGGCTTATAAACAAAACTATTCATTTCTCAAGTTCTGAGGCTGGAAGTTTCAGATCAGTGTGCCAGCATGGTTGGTTCTGGTGAGAGCCCTCTTCCAGGTTATAGACTGCCAAATTCTCATTATGTCCTCACCTGGAGGAAAGCAGAGAGGGGATGCAAGCTCTCTCATGACTCTTATAAGGGCACAAATTCCACTTGTGAGGGCTCCACTCTCATCACCTTATCTAATCCTAATTACTTCCCAAAGGCCCCACCTCCTAATACCATGACATTGAGGGGTAAAGTTTCAACATACGAATTTTGGGAGGACACATTCAGTCCATAACAGACTCAAATCTAAGCTCAGTCATTACCATGGGGGATGTTGGCACATTATTTAAACCCTCTATGTCTCAGTATTCTTATCTGTAAAATAGGGATGATAATAATAGTTCCTACCTCATAGAGTTGTTACGAAGATAAAATGAGTTGTGCTTAAAATAGTGCCATGTTATTTATGTGCGTCAAAGGACACTATCAACAGAGTGAAAAGGCAACCCATGGAATGGGAGAAGATATTTGCAAATCATTTATCTGATACGGGATTGAGTAGGTTTTAATGATTACAGGTATTCGATTTTTAAAGCCACTTTGCTTTTACAAAAGACCTACATTAGTACCCATTTTTGCTAACTGAAAAAAATCCGAAGAGGATTTTCCTTTTTACGAAAAAAGACGAAAAGTGAAAATAGCATTCAGTGTTTGTTTTGCAGTAGCACTTACAGACGCAACACATACCTTGAACTGTGCAGTGGTGAGAGTGGCGCCACCAAGCTCCTTTCCTGGGAACTACACTCAGCATTTCAGCCTCAAGCCACAAAGCTTTGAACTGTGTGAGTATCTCTGCTTTATCTCAATTTAGTCTGTGCATCTGTTAGCAAGAAGTGTCCTAAGGCAATTGCTTTGCCACTTTACCCCATTTTAGCTTAACATTTGGATATCGGGGGGAATCTGTAATTGCAACTAAATTTGTAGCATTAAAGGCTGTTAAACTTGAAGATCAAATATATTTCAAGTATTATGAAAATTAATGTTTAGATATAGAAGTGTTCCTGGCCAAAAACAGAAATGTAAAAACAGTTATCATATGTTAAGTACCCCAAAATCTAAACCTTTGATGGGGTTATTCTGAAATTAAATCTGAAGAATTAAACTAACCAAATGGGAAAAAGAAATGAAAGCTCTAGGGCTTTAATTATTTGTGTACTCTCATAATTTTGCTAAAATATCTTTTAATTGGAAAGGTAATTAAGATATTCTCAGTTTCTTAGTCAACTCAAAATAAGTACAGTCCTGCCTTTTTAGTAATTTCACAGTCTGTGTTTATTGAACTGTGCTATTAAGATTAACTTCTCAAATTAATTTTCAGAACATTTCGTAGTTGCTGCAATATGATAAAACAAGGTTAAGCTTTCCAGTTTTAGATATAAAGGGCCATTATGTATTCAAATGTTGATAGAGGGAAAACAAATTTTATTGGTCCATTCACAATTTAAAAAAACACTACATTGATGTGTTTAAAAAAATTAGTTTCCCCCAAATTTATCATTTCATGCTTATTTCATTTAGTAGGATAATAGGTTCTTTACTCTCACTCTACTTTCCCAGGATTTAGATACTGGATGATCCCACCAGATTTTAATTTCTAGCTAGGTATGAATGGAAGTTCAGATTATCCAATGAGATTAGTAATTAGATTTGTATTTTCTTTATATAATATTCTAGTAAATTGAATGCTGGCTTCCAAAGATATCATATCTTAATATCTGGAACTTTTTCTTTACCTTATTTGGGAAAAGGGTCTTTGCACATGTGATTATGTTAAGAATTTCAAGATGGGGAGATTATCCTGGATTGTGTGGTCCCTAAGTGCCATCACATGTATCCTTACAGAAGACACGCAGAGGGGGCTTGAAAATTACACAGAGGAGGACATATGAAGACAGAGGCACAGACTGGAGTGAAGAAGCCACAAGCCAAAGAATGCCTGTAGCCACCAGAAGCTGGAATAAGGCAAAGATTTCCCTCTGGAGCCTCCAGAGGAAGTGCAGCCCTGTGACACCTTGATTTTGGCCCAGTGATGTCAATTTTTGAACTTCTAGCCTCCAGAACTGTAAGAGAATGAATTTCTGTTGTTTTAAGCCACCCAGTTTTGGTAATTGGTTATAGCAGCCACAGGAATCTAAAACATACTTTTACAGTGGCAAATTTTCACCCCATCTCCTTAATGTTGCAGGTAGTTCTGATGTTTTCACAAAAAACCCTGGAGAGGAATAGTCCTATGAGTTGAACTACAAGAGTTCTATATATAGGGAGATATAAAGAACTAGAAAAGGAATGTTGCTGACATGATGATTCAATAGAAATGGTATCCAATTGCATAAGCTATTGCATTAGCCTTTAAGGTTTCTGTAAGGCCAAGAAGAAACTTCATAAATGTTAGAGAAATAAACACTGATTTGAGTATTTTAATCTTCCCTTTAATTACTTAAACAATTATTTTTCAAACTATAAGGATAGCATAATCACATTGAGTAACCTTTGCAAAATAGGCAGGAACAAATTCACATAAAATCCTCAATACAACTACTGTCATCGCTTTGTTATAATCGCTTACATTCACTTTCTCCTTTTAAATGGTAGTAGTCATTTAATGCCTACACTATTGTATACTGAATTTTTTCACTTAATAAATATGCAACTTTTGCTATTGTTACTTAGTCTTTATAACTGTTTTTTTTTAAAGATAAAACTGAGCACGGGCTCAGTAGCTGTGGCTCACGGGCTTAGTTGCTCCGCGGCATGTGGGATCTTCCTGGACCAGGGATCGAACCCATGTCCCCTGCATTGGCAGGTGGATTCTTAACCACTGCACCACCAAGGAAGCCCAGGGCTGGATAATTCTTTGTTGTTGGGGGCTGTCTTATGCAATGGAGAATGTTTAGCAGCATCCTGGTTTCTATTCCACTTGATGCCGTAGCTTTCCCCTCACACAGTTGTGACAACCAAAAATGTTTCCAGACATTGCCAAATGTGACCTGGCAGGCAAACCATCACCTTGTTGATAATCACTGTCATAGAAGCTAAGTTCAATCATTGGACAATCCAATACTAAAATCCAAGTTTGGTGCTTTTTATCCACTTTTTATGGTCTTGTTCCACCATTTCTATGGAAACTTTTGAACTCATGATAGTAAGATGGCTGCTGCATCTCCAAGCGTCACATACATTTCTGGCAGGAGAAGATTAACAAATAATGAGAGGCATGAACACTCCTCCCAAAGAGGCCATCTTTTTATTGAGAAGGGATGCCCTCCCTAGTGACTCTACCTACATAATTGGTCAGAAGAGTATCACATGGCCACCTCTAGTCATGGTAAAAGCTAGTTCAAATTCTTAGCTTTAACAGCATCTATAATAGAGCAGGAAGAGGGTATATGTGAATGGTTTTTGAATAGCCCGTCCATAACATTTGCTAAACTTCCCATTCTAGTTCACTTACTTCCCTGTGGCAGATGGGATGGGCAAGAATTTGGAAGCTGCTCAAGATGTTTAGTCATATATATGTGAAGTCTTACTGTGCTGTGATTTATTATCTAGAAAGTGCTTCATGAAATCCTTTCCAGCCGATTGATTTGGTGATTTTTTTAAAATTCTGTTTTCTCTGCATTAGGAAAGTGTATTCATTCATGGACAAGTAGTGTCATTGAAAGGACCCAGTTAATTTCAGCTAGAAAGGTCACTACTTCAAACCAGCAGTGCTTTTACCAGTTGTAATAAACATGCCTATCAATTCATATCATCCACAGGCCAATGTTTAGAAGACCCATATCGGTTTCATTTCCCATCCAGCAATATTCAACAGTGTCCCAAAGCGCTAGGTGCTAGCTGCATCTGAAGATGTAGAGGATGTGGATACATCAGACATATAATAAGGATACAATACAAGCAGCAGAACAAATCACTACCTAAAAGCAGAACTGTTTGCTTATATCCCAAGTAGCTGAGAAATTTTAATTATGCACTTTTTAATTTTTCCATTCAAAGAAACATGCCCCTACCCAGGTGCTGGGGTTGAACTGTATCTCCCCAAAAGATACATTGAAGTCCTAGCCCTGAGTATCTGTGACCTTATTTTGAAATAGTGTCTTTGCAGATGTAATCAAGTGAATATGGGGTCACTAGGGTGGGCCCTAATCCATTATGATTGCTGTCCTTCTAAGAGAAGAGACATAAAGACATCTAAGGAGAAAACCATGTGCCTACCCAGGCAGGGATTGGACTCATGAGCGATAAGCCAAGAAACACCAAGGATTGTTGGAAATACCAGAAGCTAAGAGAAAGGCATGGAAAAGATTCTCCCTTAGAGCCTTCAGAGAGAGCACGGCCCTGAAGACACCTTGATTTCAGACTTCTAGCCTGCAAAACTGTTTGAGAGAATAAACTTCTGTTGTTCAAAGCTGCTTAGTTTGTGGTACTTTATTATGCAGCCCTAGGAATCTAACTAATACACTAAGTATGAAAAAATAGTAAGTACTTGCTAACTGAAAAATAAGTAGTACCTTCTATTAGGCTCTTCAACAGATAATTTTAGACAAGTGCTTCTATTCTTCATGTACGTTCTCTTCCACTTTATTCGAGTGGTCCATTTCCCAATGCTAATTTCCTTTCCTTTGCTTTTATCAAATGACAAGATCCTTTCCAAGTCGAACCTCTTTCTGGAAGAAGGGCAGATGTGAGCCTGGCAGTCAGTATCAAGGGAAAGGTGGCAATGGGAAATGGAGAGTCTCTCCTTCTTTGTATGATTGCGGAGGGTTTGGAGGCTTGCCAGAGAGAAAGACTTCATCTACAACCCTAACAGAATGAAACCTCATAATGGATTGCATCATAGTTGAGTATCTGTGTTAGTTGGGGTCCTCTAAGAAGCAGACAAATTAATATTAGATGTGCAGAAAATGTATCGGGAAATGCCTGAGAAGGATAAAGGGAAGGATAAGAGAAGTATCTGGAGAAGGCAAGGAGAGCCTTCCAATCATAATGCTGGTCTGACTCCTGTGAAGGGGACAGAAAAGGAAGGATGGTTGGATAAGAAGAGTCTCAGTTTTCAGCACAGTTCCAAGAAAAGTTCAGCCAGATCAATGGGAAATCTTATACCTAAATTGCCCATCAGGACAGTCCTGCATCCCAGGAATAGGCTTGCCCCAATCCTCCCCATGCTCAGTCACTGGCCAGGAGTGCTCATAGGAAATGTAGCCTGAGATCAGATGTGGTGGTGGATCCAGAGGGGCAACATCTGGGCCATCAGTCAACCATGCTCCCAGCAGCAGGAGATCTGAGCAGTGTATTTTCATGGCCACAACTCTCAAAACCAGAACAAATTTTGAGTGTTGCCAAAAGATCATGAGAGGGCTAGAATTCTTGAGTAATAAGCAACGTCAGCCTGATACATTCGCTGGCTTCTGAGATGATAGTTCCCGTTGCCAATGGCTGGTCAGAGACAGTTTTCTTGTTTGCCTACCTCGTGTTTCCAGGTTCCTGTCAGAGGCTCCCAGCTGTGCTTCTTGACAGCAGCTCTTGCCCAAGGCATCTCCCACTGAGAAAGACTCTATGGAAGCATGTCTCTGGGGAGCCCCACCCTGGGCTGCATAGTGCCTAACCTGACTGCAACAGCTCCAGGTGTTTTCTCCCAGCTTCAGGAGTGGTTTGCTCTGGCAGTGCTTCCTGGTGCCCACCCCCCCTCCTTTGCTCTCATTGTTCCCCCTGCAGGACCCTCCTTCCTCCTCTGCCCATTCAAAGGCTGCCCAAACTTCAATGCTTAGCTTAATTCCACTTCTTTCCCAGAATTCAAAAACATATTGTATAACCTATTCATTATTCAATCAAGGGTTTCTTATGCATTAACTTTTTTTTTCCAACAGAATTTCTTATACTTTAATAACTGATACAACCATAGTGGGGAAAAATTGGCATCACCTAGTAAATCTGAACTTGCACATATAACCCAGTAGTTCTACACCTAAGTATATACCCTACTATATATCCTAAATATATAACCATAACTTTTTCACAATTAAGAGATATATATAAGAATGTACATGGCAGCATTGTTTGTGAAAGCAAAATTGAAACTACTAAAATCCACAAACAGGAAGTTGGATAATCCTGGAAAATTCACACCTGGATTACAATACACATAAAAATGAATAAGCCATAGTTATACGTGTCAACATGGATGAATCACATGAACTTACTAAAAAGGGGGCAGGTAACAAAATAATACATAGAGCATGATTCCATTTTGCCAATCCCAGGCAAACTCAAACAATACATTGTTTAAGTTTATATACAATCACATAGAGTAAAACTATAAAGAAAAGCAAGAGAATAATTCACACAAAATTCATTATAATGGCTAGTTAGGGAGTGAGGAAAGAGGAGGATGCAGTTTTGGAGGGACATACGGTAGGCCTCAAAGGAACTGGTCATCTTCTATTAAGTTGGGTAGGGGGCAAATGGGGTATTAGTCCTTAATGGACATACGTTACATATATTCCTATGTACATGAAATAAAGTTCATGCACAAATTATTAAATTTACTGTGCATAATAATTCTTACTTCAAACATATATTAACAGGGAATGTGTTTCAGCACGTCTGGGGAGTAAGGGGACACCTCAGGTTCAGCTTTTTTAAACAAGCATCCCAGGCTCAATAGGGAAGATGGTGGAAGAGTAAGACGCGGAGATCACATTCGTCCCCCCAGATACACCAGAAATACATCTACACGTGGAACAACTCCTACAGAACACCTACTGAACGCTGGCAGAAGACCTCAGACCTCCCAAAAGGCAAGAAAGTCCCCACGTACGTGGGTAGGGCAAAAGAAAAAAGAATAAACAGAGACAAAAGGATAGGGACAGGACCTGCACCAGTGGGAGGGAGCCATGGAGGAGGAAAGGTTCCCACACACTAGGAAGCCCTTTCGCGGGTGGAGACTGCAGGTGGCGGAGAGAGGAAGCTTCGGAGCCACAGAGGAGAGCGCAGCAACAGGGGTGCGGAGGGCAAAGCGGAGAGATTCCTGCACAGAGGATCGATGCCAACCGGCATTCACCAGCCCGAGAGGCTTGTCTGCTCACCTGCCGGGGCAGGCGGGGCTGGGAGCTGAGGCTCGGGCTTCGGTCAGAGCGCAGGGAGAAGATTGGGTTGGCGGCATGAACGCAGCCTGACGGGGGCTAATGCGCCACGGCTAGCCGGGAGGGAGTCCGGGGAAAAGTCTGGACCTGCCGAAGAGGCAAGAGACTTTTTCTTGCCTCTTTGTTTCCTGGTGCGCGAGGAGAGGGTATTAAGAGCGCCGCTTAAAGGAGCTCAAGAGACGGGCGTGAGTCGCGGCTAAAAGCGCGGACCCCAGAGACGGGCATGAGATGCTAAGGCTGCTGCCGCCGCTGCCACCAAGAAGCCTGTGTGCGAGCACAGGTCACTATCCACACCC
>NW_020175528.1:12436135-12469824 GCF_003031525.2 Neophocaena asiaeorientalis asiaeorientalis
TCACCAGCCCGAGAGGCTTGTCTGCTCACCTGCCGGGGCAGGCGGGGCTGGGAGCTGAGGCTCGGGCTTCGGTCAGAGCGCAGGGAGAAGATTGGGTTGGCGGCATGAACGCAGCCTGACGGGGGCTAATGCGCCACGGCTAGCCGGGAGGGAGTCCGGGGAAAAGTCTGGACCTGCCGAAGAGGCAAGAGACTTTTTCTTGCCTCTTTGTTTCCTGGTGCGCGAGGAGAGGGTATTAAGAGCGCCGCTTAAAGGAGCTCAAGAGACGGGCGTGAGTCGCGGCTAAAAGCGCGGACCCCAGAGACGGGCATGAGATGCTAAGGCTGCTGCCGCCGCTGCCACCAAGAAGCCTGTGTGCGAGCACAGGTCACTATCCACACCCTGCTTCCGGGGAGCCTGTGCAGCCCGCCACTGCCAGGGTCCCGGGATCCAGGAACAACATCTCCTGGAGAACGCACGGCGCGCCTCAGGCTGGTGTAACGTCACGCAGGCCTCTGCCGCAGGCTCACCCCACACTCCGTACCCCTCCCTCCCCCACGCCTGAGCGAGCCGGAGCCCCCAAATCAACTGCTCATTTAACCCCTTCCTGTCTGAGCGAAGAACAGACGCCCTCCGGCGACCTACACGCAGAGGCCGGGCCATATCCAAAGCTGAGCCCTGGGAGACGTGAGAACAAAGAAGAGAAAGGGAAATCCCTCCCAGCAGGCATCAGAAGCAGCGGATTAAAGCTCCACAATAAACTTGAGGTACCCTGCATCTGTGGAATACATGAATAAACAATGAATCATCCCAAATTAAGGAGCTGGACTTTGAGAGCAAGATTTATGATTTTTTTTCCCTTTTCCTCTTTTTGTGAGTGTGTATGTGTATGCTTCTGTGTGAGATTTTGTCTGTATAGCTTTGCTTTCACCATTTGTCCTAGGGTTCTATATGTCCATTTTTTTTGTTTTTAAAAAAAATTTTTTTTTCTTAAAATTATTTTTTATTTTAATAACTTTATTGTATTTTATCTTACTTTATTTTATTTTATCATCTTTCTTTTTTTCCTTCCTTCCTTCCTCCCACCCTCCCTCCCTTCCTCTTTTCTTTCTTCCTTCCTTCCTTCCTTTCTTTCTTTCTTTTTTCTTTCTACTTTTTCTCCCTTTTATTCTGAGCCATGTGGATGAAACGCTCTTGGTGCTAAGTATGAGATTAGATCACTCCCTAACACCATACACAAAAATAAGCTCAAAATGGATTAAAGACCTAAATGTAAGGCCAGAAACTATCAAACTCTTAGAGGAAAACATAGGAAGAAAACACTATGACATAAATCACAGCAAGATCCTTTTTGACCCACCTCCTAGAGAAATAGACGTAAAAACAAAAATAAACAAATGGGACCTAATGAAAGTTCGAAGCTTTTTCAAAGCAAAGGAAACCATAAACAAGACCAAAAGACAACCCTCAGAATGGGAGAAAATATTTGCAAATGAAGCAAATGAGAAAGGATTAATCTCCAAAATTTACAAGCAGCTCATGCAGCTCAATAACAAAAAAAACAAACAACCCAATCCAAAAATGGGCAGAAGACCTAAACAGACCTCCCTACAAAGAAGATATACAGACTGCCAACAAGCACATGAAAGAATGCTCAACATCATTAATCATCAGAGAAATACAAATCAAAACTACAATGAGATATCATCTCACACCAGTCAGAATGGCCATCATCAAAACATCTAGAAACAATAAATGCTAGAAAGGGTGTGGAGAAAAGGGAACACTCTTGCACTGCTGGTGGGAATGCGAATTGGTACAGCCACTATGGAGAACAGTATGGAGGTTCCTTAAAAAACTACAAATAGGACTACCATGTGACCCAGCAATCCCACTACTGGACTACCATATGACCTAGCAATCCCACTACTGGACATATACCCTGAGAAAACCATAATTCAAAAAGAGTCATGTACCGAAATGTTCATTGCAGCTCTATTTACAATAGCCAGGAGATGGAAACAACCTGAGTGTCCATCATCAGATGAATGGATAAAGATGATGTGGCACATATACACAATGGAATAAAAATGTCATGAAGAACCTAGGGGTAAGACAGGAATAAAGACACAGACCTATTAGAGAATGGACTTGAGGAAATGGGGCGGGGGAAGGGTAAGCCGTGACAAAGCAAGAGAGTGGCATGGACATATATACACTATGAAACGTAAAATAGATAGCTAGTGGGAAGCAGCCGCATAGCACAGGGAGATCAGGTCAGTGCTTTGTGACCACCTAGAGGGGTAGGATAGGGAGGGTGGGAGCGAGGGAGATGCAAGAGGGAAGAGATATGGGATTTTATGTATATATATAACTGATTCACTTTGTTATAAAGCAGAAACTAACACCATTGTAAAGCAATTATATTCCAATAAAGATGTAAAAAAATAAAATAAAATAAAATAAAAACAAAACAGAACAAGTATCCCAGGTGCACCTGCAGGTAGTCCATGCAGGGCCATGGACTACCTTATGAGATATACTAGATTGTTCTTCCTGAGTTATCAAGGTTTATACCAAATGTTTATGGACTTTCTCAAATGAAATCTTATTTTAAAAGAAAAAGAACAGGGCTTCCCTGGTGGCGCAGTGGTTGAGAGTCCGCCTACCGATGCAGGGGACACGGGTTCGTGCCCCGGTCCGGGAAGATCCCACATGCCGCGGAGCGGCTGGTCCCGTGAGCCATGGCCGCTGAGCCTGCGCGTCCGAAGCCTGTGCTCCGCAACGGGAGAGGCCGCAACAGTGAGAGGCCCGCATACAGCAAAAAAAAGAAAAAAAACAGTTTGTAAAAAGGATCAAAACAAGGGGGTTTTGGTTAGTGTTGGGAAGGAGGCCCCAAGACTTTTTTTTTGGTTCTTCCTCTCCCCACTCCGACTGCAACCTTGGAATCAGCTCTAGAAGTCCGTAACTCTAAGACCAATGGGAAAAAAACTTCCAGTGTCAATCCCATTCAATATAATCAAAATAAAAAAACTCATTATTTAGGCTTGACTAAAAGACAAAGGCAAGCTGGGAAATAAACCTTGGGTATATTTTAGCCAGAATTTGTAAAATGTGTTTACTAGTATGACTTGATTATGCACACAATTTACATATGTGAAAGCACCATGTCTAACACATAGTAGGTATGCAATACAGCTTAAGTGAATAGGTACCTGATACATTCAGCACCTTTGATAAAATAGGATTTAAGGCAAGAGACATTATTCTGTGATTCTAAGTTTTGGGTTCAATTTACCACATAGTAATAGCCACAATTTTTTCCACTGGAATGCTTCTAGGCAACAAAAGTAATGGATTTGTTAAGGTACCCATGGCAAACCACAGCACCCTGAACACCTGCTGAAAAGAAAGAATTTTCTAGTTACAAATGTACTTTGAACGTGCTGTCTAGAGCAGATCTACTCTGCATGAAACAAGTAGCCAAAGTCAGAAAGGAATGGAATGGAATATTCAAATAGAGAAAAATAGGTGGGTGGCTACATATTGGTGTAAATGGAACATCATGTAGAGAAATGTGTTCTTTCTCTCTGAATTTACATTTTATACACAAATCATATAATTAATACTAGGCCATTATTCGTTAACTTTTCACATGGGGCCTATCTTATTTCTCTAATAATGCATATGACAAATTCTTAAATATATGAGCCACGATAAATACTTTTCTACGGGGCTAAAAAAAAATTTAGAAAAACACTGACGCTGTTGATATTATTCAATAATATCCAGTGAATATCTGCAATGACAATGGGTCTAGTCACCCAGTAACTATTCCTGGTTCCCTAGCTGCTGATGACATTGTCCCTGTTTCCAGACCCTTATGATTCGTTGTGAGTTGATAGTACAGTATTCTGAATGTTAAAAAGTATTCCAAATTATTTTCTAGTCGAAATAATTTTGCAAATACTGGATAAAACAGTTATATATTTTTTTCCTGCAATATATTTTGGGGCCTTTAATATGTTTCTTTCTGGGCATTGTGAGGTTTAAAGAGTTAACAAAGTACGGAGCATTTACCAAATTTCTTTGACCACAGAGGTTTTTTTTCCCCCGCATGAAACATGTTGAGAGACTAGAACTATATATTTTTGGAAATACTGGATTAAATATCTAATCTTCCCAGGGGTGATTTTCATTTTGATGGGAGGTTCTAGAAGACCAAAAAGACTTCATGACCTAAATGAGTGACACTCCAATGGTGGAATTTCAGGCGTTAAGGAAGTCAGGAAAGTTATGAAGAGGAGGAGAGACTATTTTGGCATGGGTCTAATGCATCCTGCCTGATAACACTGCCCCTCCAGTGACCTCATGGAAGCTCTTATTAAGAGCTCCAAATTTGCAGCATGTCATCCCGATTTGGATTCAAACTGAATTGTTCTGTTATTCACAGACTTCATGTTATCACTTGCCCCGCCTCTCCCCCATTTCAGTGTTGCACTCCTTCCCTGTGAAACTTCTTTTTGAGACTAGAAAAGCAGTCTGAGAAATTGCATGACTCCTCTATTCTCAGAAATGATATCCTTAGTTTTTAGCCTAAAATCAGGATCCTATCTTAAGAGAAGCCATTGCCTATCTGGTTGGGGACACTTCAAGGTTATTAACTCAGCACACGTTCACTGAGCAACCAAAATGTGCAAAGTCCTATGCTTTATGTTTGCCTAATGTCATAATTTTCTCTGTTCCTTAGGAACAATCTAGATTAATGGAACAAACCTAAATTTAGTAGTCTGATTATTTAATGTTTAACCAAATGTCATGATCTTATTTAGAATGCAAAATGAAAGCAAAGTAATATCTTTGTTAAGGTCTCCACTAAAACTATTTTCTATATAAGCTATACATATAATTGGGTCATGATCTGTCCCTAGATCTTTCTGCTTCAGAATATTGTTGTGTACTCCATTATTAAAAACTCTATTCAGAGATTTGGGAGTCTCTCGTGGAATATACACACTTAACTATTAGACTGTGATCATCAATTTTTTATGGATTATCCACAGTCAGTAAATGTTAATAAATGTGGTTGATATATTCATTTTAAATAATCAATATTAAAGAAATTTCATGGATGCTTTTCTGGTGGGAAATTGTTATTTCCTACTCTTTCAAAGACATTATTATTACCACTAATGTAATTCCCTTTCCCAGGGCTCAATAATGCCATGTAGCCATCATTTCACTAATTTTGCTTCATTATAAAATTTTTCAGAAACGGGGCAGATGCAATTATCAATATTTAATGACAGAGATGGGAAATAATCAAGTTTTTTCTGTAATTCATAATAGGCAAACTTATTAACTGGCCTTGGCAATGAAAAGGTAATTTGCTCTCCTTTTTTTTTTTTCTTTTCCCCATTGGGATAATGTGTTGATTACTGAGCTTAGACTGGGCTTGCCACCCAGTGGTGTCTCAGTTCTGGATTTGTTTTGGCCATCTTGGCCTGGGTGTGTCTTGGGGGAGGGAGGATCTGTGAAGTGGAGTTTGCTGTGTAGGCAGCTGGAGACAGCCTGGTAGACAATGGAGAAGACAACATGGGGCAACACCCCAGCCAGCCCTGGAGACTAAGTCGGAGGCCTGTGAAGAAAAGGAAGGAACTGAAAGAGCTGTTTTAACTCAATGACTGGTGAAGAACCAGGAAGTAGGCCCATTGCCTGAGTGCCCTGGATGAGACCGGAACCATATATCTGTTGACTGTATGTCCTGGTTTGCCTGGGATAGGTCAAGTCTATTCTTCTGTCTTGGGGTAACTGTTAATTAGAGCCCCCTCTCACTCTCAAAACTGTTCAAGCTAAGAAAATAAATTATATATTCACCCTCAACATAGAGTGGTGAGGCAGAAAGGAGACTCTCTCCTTGGTGAACAAGGAAGGAACTGTGCGCCTCTGAGGTCAGAGGGCTGAAGGGAAGGCAGGGACATTTTGCCATCTCATGGAGGGCCTGGGCTGTGGTGACCAGTGTCCCCCAGGTGGCTTTGTGGGTGCCAGGCATCACTTAGAGGCTGCACTGGAAGAATGTGAGCTGATTTGTTTGGGGACACATGGAGTGTTGTCCTGAGGACTACCTGAAATACTGAAGAGAGACTTGTTAGGAGGGAATTTTTGTCATGTGACCTCACTTGATCTCCAGGCTGGTAAGGCAGGGGGAACCTAATACAGGGCCTGGCAGTCATCACAAGGGCCCATATCAATTCTAAGAATTTATTTGTTTAATGCATTCAGCAACATTTTGGAATGGGTATGATTCAGTCACAGTGAATCCTAAGTAGTTTCCTCAAGTTAAATGGATCTAAATAATGCTGAACCCTTTATCAAATAGTAGAGTTCAACAATTTATCAGTCTGGATCTGGGTCTTTCGAAATCCTGCGGCTCCTGTCTGAGGCAATCACTCAAAAATTCCCAGTGATGACAAGATGAGGATGATGACTAAGTTCGCTTCCAGGTGTGGAGCCAGCTTGAAAATAACTATAGTGCATTTTTGACTGATTAGCTCATGCTCTCACTTTAACATGATCATGTCTGTCTGACTTATTTTTATTATGTTATATAACCAAAACCTTTCCCAACACAGGAATAAAAATAGAACTGCCATAAGTAGTTATGCGTTATTTGTTCTAGGGATGGTTTCATATTTTGTTGGTTCTCAGAGAACTGCCTTAAATTTACTTGTGCTTCATTATAATAAGGGTTAAAGTCAAATTACTACCCTCATTTTTGTTTTTGGTGATTTAAACCTTTGGATTGAAAAGGACATTTGCATTAGTGCTCTGAATAAGTTAATTTTAAAAAATCTCAACAAATCTAAAAGAACTGATGTACCTCCCCAAGTTGAATAATCAATTCCTTTCCTTCCCCCACCATCACTACTTTTTTATTGGTATATATAGGATGTTTCCTTATAATGCATTAATAAAAAGGCTTTTTTTTCTGCTTTTCCACAATTTTTTGTGCATAGGATTCGCTCTCTTAAAGAAAGACACTAAGTTCTTTTAAATGTTTTAGCCCCGACAGCAAAATAACTAGCAAATATAGATATTTATGAATTTGCATTCATGTACTTTAATTTTATGTTGTATTTTGTTTCTTGGGGCAATGACTCTGAATATTATGAATTATTCTATTTTTAAATAATCTGATTATTTTGTTTTCCCAATGTTTTAGTATGTTTAATTCTTTCATATTTGTGTATTGTATATTTACATTACCCTTTTTATTTTATGATGTCCTAAGAAGAGGAACCATTTTTATTATTGAATTTTTCCATTGTAAGCTCAGCTTTTTCTTTTTTTTTTTAATCAGAAAAGCGAATGTGAAAAATGGTTGTTTAGCACTGACTGAATTATTTGGGTATAGAAATTATCTGACTACTGCATCTTTTAAAAATAAAAATGATCTAATTATAAAAAATACATTCCTCAGGCCTTTAGCTTTCCTTCCTTACCTGCAGTAACCTGTCCAGCTATGCTATTTAACACATCATCTTTCACCTTCTCCAGGATCTTCCTCCATGAAACAGCTCCTTTTTCCTGAAATAATCAACTCTCTTGACTGGCCCCTTCCATTCTACCTACAGACACCATCAACCCTTCCTTATTTATAAAAGCAAATGAAAGCAAACAGAAAAACTAAACCACCATTTTCTTCACTGTCTTGCAGCTTCCTTTACTTTCTCTTTTTTTTTTGCGGTACACAGGCCTCTCACTGTTGTGGCCTCTCCCGTTGCGGAGTACAGGCTCTGGACGCGCAGGCTCAGCGGCCATGGCTCAGGGGCCCAGCCGCTCCGCGGCATGTGGGATCTTCCTGGACCAGGGCACGAACCCGCGTCCCCTGCATCGGCAGGCGGACTCTCAACCACTGCGCCACCAGGGAAGCCCCCTTTACTTTCTTTACTACTAGATATCTTGAAAAAGCCACCCTGGGCTACTTTGCATCAATAACCTCTCTCTTATCATCTGACTTGCTCCTGTCTCAACTGCCTTTGATGTCTTAAAGGTCCCCAGTAATAGACAATTCTCCGATGTGCTGCTACAGCCTCCTCAACCTGTCTGAGCACTTGATGATTCAATCACATCCTCCCTTTCTTAAAACTCTGTTTTCCTTGGTTTATTTTGATGTGGTCCTGTTTATAATTGCTGGACCATTTTGAACTATCACCACTGTCCCCAATGCAATATGATATATTCATCCAGACTCTAGTTCATCATTTAGGAAAAATAATAATTCAGTTATGTAAACATTTAACATCAGGATATAATACAAATGGCATAGAATTTTCTGCCTTTGAACACTTTCACCATCAAAGCTCCTGAAAATTAAGTTGAGGTCAGCAAGCCTTCTGGTTTTACGGCTGGTACCTTGGGCCCCAAGTCCTTAATGCATCCCATACTAGAACTTTCAGTGATTCAGTGGCAGAGTTAGCACAAAACTACAGGGATGTGGTACAATTTTAGTCATCTCATGAGCATTCTTATCTGTTATTAAAAAGAGAGAAAGATTTAAATGAAGCCTATCTGTGACTGATGTCAGCTGAGTATTAAGGCAGTGAATATTTCAAAGTAATTTAAAGGTTAAGAGCTACTTCTTGACACTTCTGATCCTCTACACATTGTCTGGCCTTGGCAACCCCTGTACTCATACACTCTGATGTGCTTCAGAATTTATTTCAGCACAGTCTATCCTCCTCTCCCTCTTCTCTTCCTAGATGGTTATTCACATTCTTTTACATTATGTTTATTCAATCAGCATTTACTGAATGCCTACTAGGGGTGAGTTCCTTTACTAATACTGAATATAGAGAGATTAATAAGACACAGCCTTTGTTCTAGCATGTAGTCCATTAGAGGAGGTGGACACAGTCAAATATGCATGAACAGATGCAGAGTTCATGTCTCCCCACAACTATGGCACCTGCTGGATGCTGGTGGGGGACCCTGACGGCCAAGGAGATGGGAAGAACCCCCAAGTGAACTGGTAGGACGTGGGGGACTAAGTGGGGAGGAGAAGTGGAGGTCAGACAGGATCGGTGCCCCTGAGGGGTAGCTGAGAGAGGGGAGGGGTTCACACGCCTGGAAGGACCCTCAGGGGCTCAGATCGGGGGGGGGAAGAGGCCCAGCGTTTCCCCTGCCCAATCGGCCAGGGAAGTCTGCCCGGCTCTTGGGCCAGGTCCTACGCCCTCAGGCATCCTCTCCAGGACCAGAGGAGGAGGAAAGGAGCAGAGGGCGTTTGCCTCGCCCACTGGGGCCCAGGTTAGGGGTTGGAGGGGAGCCTGCTGAGCTCCCAGGCCACTTCCAAACCCTCCAAAGCCCCCTCCAGGCTGCATGGATCCTAGGGGCATAGGAGGGAGGCCAGGGAGATCAGGGGATGCAGGCAGGAGGGTCCTCCATGACAGGAGCAGCAGAAGAGGAGCAGAGGGCATCTTCCCTGCCCACTTGAGCCTAGGAAGCCTGCTGGGCTCCCAGGTGGGGCCCCCTGCCCTCTGAAACCAGAGATGGGAGGCATGCCTGGGCCCCTTCTGTTCTGTTGAGCCTAAGCCCCCCAATCCCCCCGGACTTTTCCAGCCCTGTGAGTCCTAAGCATAGGCCTTGCCCACTGCCCAAACTTCACCCCTGCTTAGGCCCTGCCCTCCACAGCCAAGGCCTTTTCCACCTTTTTTTTTCTCTTCTTCTTTTAGTACTGTGGTTCTGTTTTACCTTCCAGTTGTTGTTTCATCTATATTTTTATTTATATATATTTATTTTTTACTTTGTTATACTTCTTTTTCTTTTTTTTGCCACCCCATGCGGCTTGAAGCTTCTTGGTTCAGGAGCTGGGGGTCAGGCTGAAGCCCCTGTGGTGGAAGCTCTGAGTCTGAACCACTGAAGTAACAGAGAATCTCAGACCCCAGAGAATATTCATCAGAGTGAGGTCTCCCAGAGGTCCTCATCTCAGCACCAAGACCCAGCTCTACCCAACAGCCTAAAAACTGCAGTGTTGGAAGCCTCAGGCCAAACAACCAGTAAGACAGGAACACAATCCCACTCATAAAAAAAAAGAAAAAAATGAGATGGCAAAAAAATATGTCACAGGTGAAGGAGCCAGGTAAAAACCTATAAGACCAAATAAATGAAGAGGAAATAGGCAATCTACCTGAAAAAGAATGCAGAGAAATGATAGTAAAGATGATCCAGAATGGATTGAGAAAATACAATAAATGTTTAACGAAGATCTAGAAGAACAAACAGAGATGAACAACACAATAACTGAAATGAAAAATACACTAGAAGGAATCAATAAAGAATAACAGAGGCAGAAGAACGAATAAGTGAGCTCAAAGACAAAATGGTGGAAATAACTACTGCAGAGCAGAATAAAGAAAAAAGAATGAAAAGAAAGGTGGACAGTCTGAGACCTCTAGGACAACACTAAACACACCAACATTCAAATTATAGGGGTCCCAGAAAAAAAGAGAAAAAGAAAGGGTATGAGAAAATTTTGAAGAGATTATAGTGGAAAACTTCCCTAACATGGGAAAGGGAATAGTCACCCAAGTCCAGCAAGTACAGAGAGTCCCATACAGGATAAACCCTAGGAGAAACACACCAAGACACATATTAATCAAACAAAAACTAAATTCAAAGAAAAAATATTAAAAGCAGCAAGGGAAAAAAAAATAGCATACAAAGGAACCCCCATAAGGTTATCAGTCGATTTTTCAGCAGAAACTCTGCAGGCCAGAAGGGAGTGTCAGGATATACTTAAGTGATGAAAGAGAAAAACCTACAACCAAGATTACTCTACTCAGCAAGGATCTCATTTAGATTTGACGGAGAAATCAAAAGCTTTTCAGACAAGCAAAAGCTAAGAGAATTCAGCACCACCAAACCAGCTTTACAACAAATGCTAAAGGAACTTCTCTAGGCAGGAAACACAAGAGAAGAAAAAGACCCACAAAAACAAACACAAACAATTAACAAAACGGTAACAGGAACATACATATCGATAATAACCTTGAATGTAAATGGATTAAATGCCCCAACCAAAAGACACAAACTGGCTGAATGCATACAAAAACAAGACCCATATATATGCTGTCTACAAGAGACCCACTTCAGACCTGGGGACACATGAAGGGCTGGAAAAAGATATTCCATGAAAATGGAAATCAAAAGAAAGCTGGAGTAGCAATACTCATATCAGAAAAAATAGACTTTAAAATAGACTTACAAGAGATAAGGAAGGACACTACATAATGATCAGGAGATCAATCCAAGAAGAAGATATAACAGTTATAAATGTTTGTGCACCGAACATAGGAGAACCTCAATACATAAGGCAAATACTAACAGCTATGAAAGGGGAAATCGACAGTAACACAATCATAGTACGGGACCTTAGCACCCCACTTATACCAATGGTCAGATCATCCAAAATGAAGATATATAAGGAAACACAAGCTTTAAATTACACAATAGACCAGATAGATTTAATTGATATTTATAGAACATTCCACCCAAAAGTGGCAGAGTACACTTTCTTCTCAAGTGCACATGGAACATTCTCCAGGATAGATCACATCTTGAGTCACAAATAAAGCCTCAGAAAATTTTACAAAATTGAAATCATATCAAGCATCTTTTCTCACCACAACAGTATGAGATTGGAAATCGATTACAGGAAAAAAAATTTAAAAGCCACAAACACATGGAGGCTAAACAGTGCACTACTAAATAACCAAGAGATCACTGAAGAAATCAAAGAAGAAAATTTAAAAACTACATAGAAACAAATGACAATGAAAACACAATGACCCAAAACCTATGGGATGCAGCAAAAGCAGTTCTAAGAGGGAAGTTTATAGCAATTCAATCTCATCTCAAGAAACAAGAAAAGTCTCAAATAAACAATCTAACCCTACACCTAAAGCAACTAGAGAAAGAAGAACAAAGAAAACCCAAAGATAGTAGAAGGAAAGAAATCATAAAGATCAGAGCAGAAATAAATGAAATAGAAACAAAGAAAACAATAGCAAAGATCAATAAAACCAAAAGCTGGTTCTTTGAGAAGATAAACAAAATTGATAAGCCTTTAGCCAGACAAATCAAGAACGGGAGGGAGAGGACTCAAATCAATAAAATTAGAAATGAAAAAGGAGAGGTTACAACAGACACTGCCGAAATACAAAGCATTGTAAGAGACTACTACAAACAACTATATGCCAATAAAATGGACAATCACAAAGAAATGGACAAATTCTTGAAAAGGTACCATTTTCCTAGACTGAATCAGGAAGTTAGAAAATATAAACAGACCTACCACAAGTAGGGAAATTAAAACTGTAATTAAAAATCTTCCAACAAACAAAAGTCCAGGACCAGATGGCTTCACAGGGGAATTCTATGAAACATTTAGAGAAGAGCTAACACCCATCCTTCTCAAACGCTTCCAAAAAATTGCAGAGGGAAGAACACTCCCAAATTCATTCTATGAAGCCACCATCACCCAGACCCCCAAAGCAGGAAAAGATATCACACAAAAAAATTATAGACCAGTATCACTGATGAACATAGATGCAAAAATCCTGAACAAAATACTAGCAAACAGAATCCAACAACATATTTAAAGGATCACACGCCATGAACAAGTGGGATTTAACGCTGGGGATGCAAGGATTCTTCAATATATGCAAATCAATCAATGTGATACACCATATTAACAAACTGAAGAATAAAAACCATACAATCATCTCAATACATGCAGAAAAAAGCTTTTGACAAAATCCAACACCCATTTATGATAAGAACTCTCCAGAAAATGGGCATAGAGGGAACCTACCTCAACGTAAGAAAGGCCATATATGACAAACCCACAGCACACACCATACTCAATGGTGAAAAACTGAAAGCATTTCCACTAAGATCAGGAACAAGACATGGATGTCCACTCTCCTCACTCTTACTCAACATAGTTTTGGAAGTCCTAGTCATGGCAATCAGAGAAGAAAAAGAAATGAAAGGAATCCAAATTGGAAAAGAAGAAGTAAAGCTGTCACTGTATGCACATGACATGATACTATACATAGAGAATCCTAAAGATGCCACCAGGAAACTACTAGAACTAATCAATGAATTTGGTAAGGTTGCAGGATACAAAATTAATGCACAGAAATCTCTCACATTCCATACACTAACAATAAAAAATCAGAAAGAGAAATTGAGGAAACAATCCCATTTACCATCGCAACAAAAAGAATAAAATACCTAGGAATAAACCTACCTAAGGAGGCAAAAGACTTCTACTCAGAAAACTATAAAACACTGATGAAAGAAATCAAAGATGACATAAACAGATGGAGAAATATACCATGTTCTTGGATTGGAAGAATCAACATTGTGAAAATGACTATACTACCCAAAGCAATCTACAGGTTCAATGCAATCCCTATCAAACTACCAATGGCATTCTTCACAGAATTAGAACAAAAATGTTACAATTCACATGGAAACACAACTTACCCCGAAGAGCCAAAGCAATCTTGAGAAAGAAAAACGGAGCTGGAGGAATCAGGCTCCCCAACTTCAAACTATACTACAGAACTACAGTAATCAAGACAGTATGGTACTGGCACAGAAACAGAAATATAGATCAATGGTACAGGATAGAAAGCCCAGAGATAAACCCACGCACATATGGTCACCTCATCTTTGATAAAGGAGGCAAGAACATACAATGGAGAAAAGACAGCCTCTTCAATAAGTGGTGCTGGGAAAACTGGACAGCTACATGTAAAAGAATGAAATTAGAACACTACCTAACACCATACACAAATATAAACTCCAAATGTAATAAACTCCAAAGACCTAAATGTAAACCAGACACTATAAAACTCTTAGAGGAAAACATAGGAAAAACACTCTTTGACATAAACAACAGAAAGATCTTTTTTGACCCACCTCCTAGAGTAATAGAAATAAAAACAAAAACAAATGGGACCTAATGAAACTTCAAATCTTTTGCATAGCCAAGGAAACCATAAACAAGACGAAAATACAACCCTCAGAATGGGAGAAAATATTTACAAATGAAACAACAGACTAAGGATTAATCTCCAAAATATATAAACAGGACTTCCCTGGTGGTGCAGTGGTTAAGAATCTGCCTGCCAATGCAGCAGACACAGGTTTGAGCCCTGGTCCGGGAAGATCCCACATGCTATGGAGCAACTAAGCCCATGGGCCACAACTACTTAGCCTGCGCTCTAGAGCCCAAAAACCACAACGACTGAGCCCACATGCCACAACTACTGAAGCCCACCTGCCTAGAGCCCATGCTCCACAACAAGAGAAGCCACTGCAATGAGAAGCCTGCGCACCTCAACGAAGAGTAGCTCCCGCTCACCGCAACTAGAGAAAGCCTGCGCACATCAACGGAGACCCTATGGAGCCAAAAATAAATTAATTTTTTTAAAAAAGACAGTTAAATAATATTTACATACAAAATATATAAACAGCTCATGGAGCTCAATATGAAAAAAACAATTCAGTTAAAAAATGGACGGAAGACCTAAATAGACGTTTCACCAAAGAAGACATACAGATGGCCAAGAGACTCATGAAAAGATGCTCAACATGACTAATTTTATGAGAAATGCAAATCAAAACTACAATGAGGTATCACCTCACACCAGTCAGAATGGCCATCATCAAAAAATCTAGAAACAATAAATGCTGGAGAGGGTGTGCTGATAAAGGAGCCCTCCTGCACTTTTGGTGGGAATGTAAATTGATACAACCACTATGGACAACAGTATGGAGCTTCCTTAAAAATATAAAAATAGAACTACCATATGACCCAGCAATCCCACTACTGAGAAAATTCAAAAAGAGCCATGTTCCACAATGTTCATTGCAGCACTATTTACAGTAGCCAGGACATGGAAGCAGCCTAAATGTCCATGAACAGATGAATGGATAAAGAAGATGTGGCACATATATACAATGGAATATTACTCAGCCTTAAAAAGAAACGAAATTGAGTTATTTGTAGTGAGGTGGATGGACCTAGAATCTGTCATACAGAGTGAAGTAAGTCAGACAGAGAAAAACAAATACTGTATGCTAACATATATATGGAATCTAAAAAAAGAAAAATGGTACTGATGAACCTAAGGGCAGGACAGTAATAAAGACGTAGACATAGAGAATGGATTTGAGGACACGGGGTGTGGGGAGGGGGAAGCTGGGGCGAAGTGAGAGAGGGGCATCGACATATACACACTACCGAATGTTAAATAGATAGCTAGTGGGAAGCAGCCGCATAGCACAGGGAGATCAGCTCAGTGCTTTGTGATGACCTAGAGGGGTGGGATAGAGAGGGTGGGAGGGAGATTCAAGAGGGAGGGGATATGGGAATATATGTATGCATATGGCTGATTCACTTTGTTGTACAACAGAAACTAACACAGTATTGTGAAGCAATTATACTCCAATAAAGATCTATTAAAAAATATTCATAAAATACTTGCACTTTTGTCTATAAACTAAATGTGCCTTTGAGAAACAACTCCTCCCTCACTCCAAGTTTACTTCTTGGAACTCAGATTGGTTCAAGGATAAGAACATGAGTCAAACAATTCCAATCAGGGCACTTGCATAAAATTCGATGTGTAAATACTGAGTGAGACAAGATGGCTTTTCTGTTTGGATTTCAAATTTGAGACAACTAGCAGCCTCTCATTCTTAGGGCTAGCCTAAGAATGAGAACAGACAGAGGGAACTATAATAACAGATGAAATGTGACCAAATCATCATGACATCATTTGATCACTGATATTCAGCCATCCCTACTGAATTGCTTCCTTGAACCTCCAAGAGTTCAGACTAATACAATTGTATAATAAGTGCACTGAGAGACCACATATAGGCATTACGCAATCACAGATGCAGAGTCCAACCTGGAAGGATAAGGCTAGGCTAGATGGAGTCCCCCAAATTTCTTGAAAAGTGCAAGTAGCACGCTTTGGACAGAAGCTCAGACCCTCAGAATGCAATATCCAGAAGCACCAAAGTCCCACAATATCAGTTCATGCTGCTACATACTCAAAAACTACATTAATTGGGCTTCCCTAGTGGCGCAGTGGTTGAGTCCACCTGCCGATTCAGGGGACATGGGTTCGTGTTCCGGTCCGGGAAGATCCCACATGCCGCAGAGTGGCTAGGCCTGTGAGCCATGGCCGCTGAGCCTGCGCATCCGGAGCCTGTGCTCCGCAACGGGAGAGGCCACAATGGTGAGAGGCCTGCGTACCACAAAAAAAAAAAAAACCTTCATTAATTTATTTTAATCATCAATGTAATTAAAAAATCAGTGAATAATCTGAAAAGTTTTCTTCATAAGAAATAGTGCAACTTAAAGTGTGGTGTATTACAAATAGAACTGTTTACTAGGTGTACAAATCCAGAAGGTTTGTCATGGGATTCTTTGGGCCCAACCCAATCCCGGTAGTCCAACACATGGCAGGGCTTCAATTTTATTTTATGCTCCCGTAGCTCCCTGCAGTTCACCTTTTTAAAACTCAGTACATTTAAAATGACATTTCCTGAGAGAAAGCACTCTGGGGGTAGGGATGGCATCTGTCCCTCTTGTGTTTCACTGTTACCCACACATATGGCTCAGTGCCTGAACTGCTATGGGTGTTCCACACATTTGCTGTATGGAATTGTCTCAAAAGTAGGAACATCACACATGGCAAAGCTGCAGTCAGGAATCTTTTTGTATGCTGAGGTGGATTGTAGAAGGAGAGGAAAAAATATGGAAAGTAAGAAGAAATGTCCCTGGTGGCAAAGAGGACAGGTGGCAGTTCTGCTGGACTGATATGGAAACACCTTCCTACTTATCCTCCCATCACAGTGTGTACTGTTTGGAAGGCCAGCTTAGAGAAAGGAGTTAGCTACTCCAGTAGAGGTATAACTAGCACAAGTCTTTCTAGAGGCCAAAGTATAAACGTGTTCCACAGAGTTACAAAATGTTGGGTGAACTAAGGCCTGGGGTGTCATGAAGGCTGCTTGTTTAATGATTTCTATTCTTTTCTCTCCTTCTTAAAGAAAATACATAAGTGTATGTGTATATATATATATATATATACATATATATACACACACACATACATACACATATATATGCATTATATATTTAATTTATTATAATACACAGTAAGATTATTGCCAGATATTTCAGCCTATGTAAAATTCAGCCTATGTAAAATTATCTATGATGTCAATTTCCTGGGAAAGTGGTGCCTGTAAAAATTTACTTAAATCATTTATTTAACACAAAATAACATACACACATATAAACTTAGCCATTTCAAATTTGAGGAAATGTGATCCTTGAATGTTAATTACATTTTTTAAAAATGTAGAAATTTGCAAACATAGAAATGTGCAGAGAATGAACCCCTTTACATCAACGATTATCAACTCATGGCCAGTCTTCTTTCATTTATACCCTCACTCATTCATGCGCTCCTCATGTTTTTATGGAAAACCGAGACTGCATATCATTTATTATAAATAGTTCCATATGTATAGGATATAGACTTTTAAAAAACATGACCAAAATAATTATATCACTATTTTTTTTGAAATTTACTTTTATGACTTGCAGTTATATTTAGTAACTAGAATTTGCTAACAAGGTTAATTTTTCATTTAGGATGGCAGAGCCTGATGTGATCAGTTTTCATAAAGGATGACTCATTTGAAATTTGTAATTTGTTTCATCATTCAAAAAAATGATGAAGTTATTTCTTTAAATAGATTAAACAAGACTTCTAGGGTCTCATTAACAGCATTAATTTGTTCAGGACACTCTTATCACTTATTAATGGCACCCTGTATTTCTTAAGTCTGACGGGGAGAAGATTCATATCATCAGTGCCATCTGACACTATTCATTCATTCCATAACTCTTGGAGTGTTTTGTACTTTGCAACTTAAAATACTTTAAAAATAGTTATTTTATTCCTTACAATAATCCTGTAAGTTGGTTATTATTAGATTCATCTTTATTTCAAACAAGTGGAACCACAGCTCAGACAGATGAAGTACCCGAGAGTCTGAGTCAATCTCCCAAAACTGGGGGTTCATTTCACCCAATTACACTATTTTTCTATGAATCCTTCCATTACTGCTCTCCTGCAAAGATATCGGTATTTTACATGATCAAACTTTCAGGCCCCTAGGTAAAGAGGAAAGGTAAAAATGAGAGTATGTCTCACATTTCTAATCTGACTAGGCTGTTATGTTCAACATATTTATGTATTTCAGCCTCTTGCACACACATGCCTGATGACACAGCTTGCGCTTCTAAGCTAGTAATATTACCAGGGTCAGAAGGTGGAATCAAATAAATACCTTTTCCTCTCTGCAGAAAAATTACCCTTGTCTGAGAAGGATTTCTTGTCCAAGATAAAGTTCTCTTCCTTCAGCTTTGACTAAAGTCATGTTCTTAAGGACCTATAGGCAACATAATTTTCTAAAACAAATAAAGCAACTTGATTTTTTAAAAATTTGTGGTCTTTCTTGTTGCCTACTTTTGTCTTCCCATGCATTGATAAAATTCACTCCTGAAAGAATTTATTTTCACCATTTCTATTTTCAGTGACAATTTTATATTATATATGTGTTTGTACTATGGATGAATATAAGATTTGATTCACATTACAAATCTAGCACTGATTGTCAGAACACTCAGAAACAATGCAAATAGAGATTATGATGCTTCTCAAGGCAGAATTGCTCGTAATCAAATAAACGGATCATGGTTGTTTAATGGAGAAGAAAAAATAAGTTTTGAACGCTGGAGAAGGAACAAGTAAATTGACCACTTGAGAACATTTTGAAATTAATATGCTAAATAATTATTGCAACTTAGTGATCATTATCATTAATTGTTTTGCCTCTTCTTTTGGGAATAGCATTATTCCTCCTCCCTGCTCCCCACCCCATGTAACTGTAATGAGAGCCTCATCCTAATCAACTCCTTGGCTACAGTTACTGCTGGGGCAGGTCCCTGTCTGAGGCTGGTCCAGTCATAGCACCCTGCACCTCCAAACACAGTGGTAAGTCTAGGGGTAGACCTGTGACTCAATCCAGCCGGGAAAGATCCTTCTATGACTGCAGCTGGGGTTACGGATGAGAGTTTGTCTCCCCTTTGGACATAGGTGAGTAAAGTATAAATCAGGAGCTTTTGGAAGCCAGATCTCCTTCTCAGAAAAACCTGTCTGAGGGAACACAGCCCACCTGCAGAGAGATGTGGAGAAGAAACCTGAAGAGGGTGAGTCCGGGCTGTGTGAGGGCCCCTGGAGCTGCTGACCAGTCCAGCGCTGCCCTTTCCTTTCCCACATTTGGAATATGTAGCCAATAATCACTTCCCTCCCATTTTGGCATGGTTTTTTTGTTTTTTTATTTTTTTGCTTAATCTGGTTTAAGTTTTTGTCATTTGCAAATTTAAAAATCATGTCTTTAATACTATACACAATATTTTATTTCTAACACAGAAATAGATATAGATTAGAATTCCTGTTCTATCAATTACTAGTTGTGTACTCTTGGGCAAATTACTTAAACTCTGTAAACTTCAGTTCGTTATATGTTATAAGGATAATTTTTATTCATAATGGTTCACTTATAGGGAGGTTGTATGGATTAAATAAGATCTGTATATAAAATGCATAACTCTAAATCTCTAAATTATACCAGCTTTTAAAAATTATTTTATTGAGGTAACATTGTTTTATAATACTATATAAGTTTCATGTGTACAACATTATATTTCTACTTCCGTATACACAATAGCATGCTCACCACCAAAATTTTAGTTTCTATCTGTCACCATACAGTTGATTCCTTTTACCCATTTTGCCCCTCCAACCCAACCATTCCCCTCTGTTAACCACTACTCTGTTCTCTGTAACTATGTGTTTGTTTTATTTATTGTTTGTTTGTTTTTTATATTCCACATATGAGTGAAATCATATGAAAGCATACCATACCTGCTCTTATTATTATCTGTGGCACACTTTGTTTACTCATTCAGTTAGAGAATGGGTAGACTGAATTCTTGGGCTCAGTTCTAAATCCCTTCCTGTATCCATCTCCTTTGTCTATAGCTTTGCAGTTTCTCCCTCTAAAGGTGGATATATTCCAATTCCCCCCACTCCTTGACTTTGAACTTGGCTATGGGACTTATTTTGGCCACAGGTTGTTAGCAGGCTTAAACCCAAGTAGAGGTTTGACTAGTACTTATACGAAAGGATTTGTTCTCTTGCACTCTGCCATTGTCCCAAGAAGAAACACATCCCAGCTGGTCCCAGGAGGATGTGAGACACATGGAACAGAGCTGCCCCAGTGAACTCACAGGTTCTTGAGTAAAATAAATGCTCCCTGTTATTCTGAGCCTTTGAGATTTTATGGTCATTACACAGCAGTGACTGAGTGATACATTCCAATAGGTTTTAATTCAAACTGATTTCATTATAACAGAAAAAAACATTCAAGTATGTATATTCTACCAAGGAAAAGAATTATTCATTAAAAATGCTAGAATAAAAAGATTTTATGTCCACAGATACAGTAGAAAATGATCAAGGATCCTGGTTCTTAATCCACTGGAGTTAGAGACTCTTTAGAATATGAGCAGAGCCCCGCACTCCCACGACTGCATTACAAGCACACTATTCTGTATACAATCGATGGAGCTTATAGATGCCTTAATGGCCATTGAGTCTGTAGAGTCTGTAATGCTTAGATTCAGAATCTCTGGTATACAAACACTGAGTTTGCTATGCAGCATTGAAAGTCTGTAGCTTTCAAAGCAAATCTGATTCTGGGAAATGATTTACAAGTATAGTTTGCAGGAGCTGTGCATTAAACACATATTTTGGCCTGACCTTACCTGATGTCCTCGGGAATGTTCAGTCTGAAGAATATGCATATAGTAATTATTTAATTTAATATGCATATTCACTTAGGACTTAGCATATATCACCTTATATGGTATTTTTTTCCTTTTTTATATATGCATACTATGTGTCTACACATCACTGCTACATGAGTTCAACAGAAAAAAAGAATGATCAGGGGTTGAATGTGGTTGAGAAGGCTTTCATGAAATACGGAGTCATAGGCTCCACCCTGAAGGAAGTATGACTGAAATAAGTAGAAAAAAATAGGGAACGCCGTTTGATGTGGACGTGAGTCTGAGCAAATGCGTAGAGATGAAAACACATGTAATGTCTTGTGATGGTTAATTTTATGTGTCAAGTTGACTGGGCCACAGGGTGCAGAGACACATGGTTAGATGTTATTCTAGGCCTGTCTGTGAGAGTGTTTCTTGATGAGATTAACATATGAATTGGCTGACGTGAGTAAAGCAGACTGCCCTCCCCAATGTTGGTGGGCCTCATTCAATTCACTGAAGATGTGAATAGAACAAAAAGGCTGATAAAGGAAGAAACTGTCCTCTCTGCCTGAGTGTCTTTCATCTGGGATGTCTATCTTCTGGAAATGACACCACTGCCTCTCCTGGTCCTGAGACCTTTGGTCTTGCACCAGAACTACACTATCAGCTTTCCGGGGTCTCCATCTTGCCAACTGCAGATGTTGAGTCGTTCCAGCATCCATAATCACTTTGTGAGCCAATTCCTCATAATATTAAAATAAATTTCTTTCTCTCTTTATATATAAATATATATTATATAAATTATATGTTATATATTAATATATATACTATTGTTTCTATTATATCTATTGGGTTCTGTTTCTATGGAGAACCCAGGCTAATGAATGTGTTGAATGGGACATTTTTAGCATGATATTAATTGATTGCATAAGGTAAGGTGAAGATGTCCAGTTTAGCTAGTAGAAATAAAGAGAAGTTAAGCTAATACATTTAGAAGAAAACTGCCTAGAGGTCAGCTAAACTTTGTGAGAAGGGAGGGACAAAACAGTAGAGTAAACATGTGGAACTCTGGTCTGGTTTGCATTCTTTTAACTATAAGAGTGAGTGTAGCTTAGAGACAGTGGACTTTTGACCAGGTCTAGTTAAAACTTGTCAAAACTCTATGTACATTCTCCTTTTCACCCTGCCAATCATATCTCTGCCTTCTGGCAACCGCATTAAATGCAAATAACGTAAATAAGACTGGGTCAAAGAAGAGAGAATTTCCAGGCACTGTTCACCTATTGCTTTTGCTGCTGACTTTGGCTGGTGTCACTGTTAGGTAAAAAACTTGGGAATATTTTAGCCACACTCCCCTGTGCCTGCAGCTGCAACTGCTGATTTGTGTAGAGATACAGAGAGAGATTAGATCAGAGAAGTCAACAAGGAACTGATTGTGGAGGGCCTTGAATATAAGATTAGAAATCACACACAAAAAAGTGTGTGTGTGTGTGTGTGTGTGTGTGTATGTGCTGCTTTGGATTGGAAAGGTTATATGCAATACCATGATTTACTGATAATCACATGAAAACATGGATTGATGGATTAGAGAACAAAAATCACATGAATTGGCAGGTGCATACCACACTATCATTCAACATAAGTTTATGATGTTCAGAATACTGTGTTGGGGATTCAGAAGGTGTAAAGTCAACAGCAGCTCTTTCCTAGCATATATTGACAGATGGGGCATTACCTCTATTATAAGGGCACCTGTATATGTAATACAGTATTAAAGTACCTGTAATATACTCAAAATAAGTGACAAAGATAGAAAAACAAATGAGTATTTTCATTGTCAATATGGTATTTCCAAAAAGTAAGTGACCATAAGAAGCAGTTTAAGATTAAATGGCAGAGTTAGTGCCAACAATTCTAGTTGTTCCTCCATTAGTAGAGCAGATTATTTAATACTGATACATATTTATGGCAGTCAATATAATTTCACCATATCAGCTATTGATACTTCATGTTTTGCTTTGGTTTCTAGTATAATTTGAGAATACATGGAGAACCTGGGGGGAGAGGAAGTCTCACTGATAAGCCATTGATCAGTTCTGCAGGCTTGCCTGTGTCAGTCTCAGACTATAATCTCTTGGGTTCCTGACTTCCTGTCTCCATGTTTAAGAGATGTGAATTAGCAGAACTTCTATTTGAGAAGCAGAGTGAGAGGATGGAGTGGTGAATGCGAAGATAGAAGATCTTAAGTAAGGCATATGGATTTGATTTACTAGGAAATTGAAGAAAAAAAGGTTTCATTTGCAGAGGGTGAAGATGACATTTGCAAAGTCATATTGTAGGCAGCAGGGGATGGCAGAGTGAATGATATGAGAGGCGGAGAGAAGAGTGAGTGTGTGGGCAAAGACTTCCAAATTGGGGAACCTATACGTAATAGGTTGCAAGGTAAGAGAGCGGCAGAGATGTTAAGGTAAAAGAGAGGGAGTGTCATGAGATTATAGGGAGATAATCTAATGAAAGCACTAGTGAAATCAACCACTTAGGAGTTGCATTCTGAAAACTGAGTCACTCCAGGGGTTACAGAAAAATGTCACGTGATGATGAGTCCACAGAAGAAGGGTGACTAGCAGCAGGAAGAGCAGTGAGTTCGTTTTGTTTGAATAGAGCTGGTGGTGGGAGAACGGTTACAAGCAGATTGCTGTAATATGTTAATTTGCTTAGAGATCAGCCAGGAGGGAGAGGAAATAAATTCTGAACTACAGAGATCAAAGCATTTTTCCTTTGCAATGGAGTTAAGTACAGAGTTTGAGGTACTTAGTTGTAAAAGATTTATTCACATGTAGACACAATAAGGCATGGATAACTACTTTGAGGAGAGATACAATTAATAGAAAGTAGCAAATGAGTTTATTTTCTTCTCTTTTTGATTATTTAAAAATGAAAAGAAAGGCTTAATTATGTTTTAAACATCAGGTGCTGAATAAGACCAGGGAAGCCCTTTCTATAACAAATTTTTAAAATAAAGCATTATTTCCACAATGCTTAAGAAGGTTTTGAAGATCTACTGTCAATATTGACAATATAATGAATGTGTCCAAAGGGTGTAATATTTTATTGCTCCACATTTAAAGCCTTAGCCTATTATCACCCTTAATGTGATGCAGTATGATTTTTTTTTAATTAACACATTTACAAAATTAATGTGCAAATAAACAAATGATGCATAACCAAGTTATTTGTTAACGTGTAAAAATACTGCGTTTGTGGAATCTGCATTTTTGAGTTATGAGTGTTTTTTTTTCTCCTGAGTGTATTCTTTTAAGTCAGATTCGTGGTCTCCTTTTATACATGAATTTGTGAGCAGGATAGGAAGTTACAGAGAATTTAAAAACCTTCATTTAGTTTCACTTCTTAGGGATTATGACATCTAGAAAAGCCTAAAGAAACTTTCTTTCATATGAAACACCTTTTGGCTGAAGAAAACCTTCATGAAGGAGGGAACTCCCCCTGCTGTGATGTCTGGGAACAGGAAAACAGAAGCCTAATGTTGAGAGATGTTAAAGTGTGGTGGTTAAAGTGTGCTGAGATTATTTTCTTTTCATATCTAGGATCAGATGAGTAAACACTTTCATTCTCAATATCATGTTACTACAAAGAAAACAGAAGCAATCTTCACTATATGAATATGCAGCTTTCTCTTGTTACTTTCAAGAGTTCTTCAAGTAGAATGTTGCTTTTTATTTTATTCTGTCACATAGTGCATTTTCGTCTACTTCTGCTTTAGTTCCATTTAATAATATACAACTTTTCCACCTGACTGGCAGAACTTCAGGATAAACTACATTTTCAAAAGAACATCTGTTTTTGAATACTGAAGAGACTGAATTGTCTCAAAATTTCATTTGTTATTTTAGCAATCAAGTGCGCATATTTTAATGAATTTAAAGAGGTATTGTTTATGGGCCATATAAACTGTTACTACAGGTGTTACTAAAGCACCTGTAATGTACTCAGAGTGAAATGACAGAGGTAGAGAAACAGTAGGCTGTATAATACAGAATGGGCTCAGTATCTACTGTATTCAACTTATAAGAATGTTCAGTTTCTAAACAATAGACAGTGCAGGCATCTGTGTTTTTCAAAAGCTTTAAACATGTTTATCTTGGATGATACCACACTTGGATAACACACAGAAGAATTTTCTTCTTTTGATTTTTTCTTTCTAATTATATGGGGCGGATGAATCTGCTTTCTTGTCGGCCCTCTGATTGAGTCAGTAGAGGGAGCCAGAGTTACCAGCCAATGGTCCTGACCTAGCATGCTTCAGTCAGGCAAGCAAAAGGGATGTGGCCAATGAGCCTCCTTTGTGTTTCAAACAATCAGGATAGGTACAGGAGGGTAGCAGAAGTTTTCTGAATCTGAAATGGCAAGACTTTCTTTTTAACTGTTTTGGTGTTTCATAAAGAAAAGACTTACCATTTGCAGATAGGATTTTTCCGATCTCTCATTTTAAAGAGCAAAATTTGTAACTTACGCAACTAGGCATTGCATAATCTGCTTAAATACAGTTCTCGTTGGAAATACGTTGTGAGTTTGTAGAAACTGTAATTGTCATACTAAGCACTGATGTGCAAGTTGGTGTAGAGGAGTATTCTCATTGTTTCCTATCCAAGCTACTCTCTTCTCTTTGCTGGACGCCTGCATTAGCCTCCTGACAGGTCACTCTCCTTTCACTCTTCCTCCTCTACACTCTGTTTTTAACATGGGAGCCAGAGTGACCCACTCTGTTCAAAGACCTTCCAAAGAATTCCCAACTCAGAGAAAAAGCCTAAGTCCCTACAACGGCCTTTGAGGCCCTCTGAACTTTGGGGCTTCAAAATTCTCTGACCTCATCACCTGCTGCTCTCCCTGTGCTCCCCCAGCTCTAGCCTGCTGGCCCCTTGTCACTCCTTAAATGCTGGAGCTCATTCCTACCTTAGAGGCTTTGCCATGGCTGTTCCCTCCACTGAATGCTTTTCCCACAGCATTTCCAACCTCCTAAGTCTTTGCTCAAATACCATCTTCATAATAGAGCTAGGATACCCTCAGTTCCCTTTAAACTGTCCTATTTTTTCTATAATACTTAATGTTCTAGCCTACTTTATAATTTATTTATTTGCAATGTTTGTTATTTTTTGTGTCTCCAGGCACTAGAATTTAAGCTCTGAGGATAAGGAATTTTTAAAAAACTTTTACTTTCAAATGATTCAGGATTCACATGCCATTGTAAAAGATAATACAAAGAGATCCTGTAAAACAGTCACCCAGCTTCCTCAATGATAACATCTTACAAAACAATGGTATCATATGACAACCAGAAAACTGACATTGATTTAATTCATCTACCTTATTCAGATTTCACTAATGTTACATGAATTCATTTGTCTGTGTATTTAGTTCTGTGCAATTGTATCACGTGTGTAGATTCGTATGACCATCATCACAGTCAAGATACAGAAAAAAGGATCGAGGGTAGGAATTTTTGTGTGTTTAAGTCATTGATGTATTCCAATGGTCTGACACACAGTGCATGCTCAATAAGTATTTGTTTAATAAATAAATTATTTTATGCAATAAAATTTATATAAAAATATTATCAGTTTTGGGTTCCCAAATATTTGAAACCCTATTCAAGTTGGGTATTCTTTTTATTGTTGTTAATTTAAAATGCATTTATAGGGAGACCTTAAAGATGGTGGAGGAGTAAGACGTGGAGATCAGCTTCCTCCCCACAAATAAATCAGAAACACATCTACATGTGGAACAACTCCTACAGAACACCTACTGAATGCTGGCAGAAGACCTCAGACTTCCCAAAAGGCAAGAAAAACCCATGTACCTGGGTAGGGCAAAAGAAAAAACAGAGACAAAAGAATAGGGATGGGACCTGCACCAGTGGAGGGAGCTGTGAAGGAGGAAAGGTTTCCACACACTAGGAAGCCCCCTCGTGGGTGGAGACTGTGGGTGGCGGAGGGGGAAAGCTTCGGTGCCACGGAGGAGAGCACAGCAACAGGGGTGTGGAGGGCAAAGTGGGGAGATTCCCACATAGAGGATCGGTGCCGACCGGCACTCACCAGCCTGAGAGGCTTGTATGCTCACCCACCAGGGCGGGTGGGGGCTGGAAGCTGAGGCTCGGGCTTTGGTCGGAGCGCAGGGAGAGGACTGGGGTTGGTGGCGTGAACACAGCCTGAAGGGGTTAGTGTGCCACAGCTAGCCGGGAGGGAGTCCAGGGAAAAGTCTGGAACAGCCTAAGAGGCAAGAGACCAATGTTTTGGGGTGCATGAGGAGAGGGGATTCAGAGCACCACCTTAGTGAGCTCCAGAGACGGGCGAGAGCCATAGCTATCAGCTCGGGCCACAAAGACAGGCATGAAGCATGAACACTGCCGTCGCTGCCACCAAGAAGCCTGTGTGCGAGCACAGGTCACTACCCACACACCCCCTACCCCTGGGAGCCTGTGCAGCCCACCACTACCAGGGTCCTGAGATCCAGGGACAACTTCCCTGAGAGAACACACGGCGCCCCTCAGGCTCTTGCAATGCCACACTGACCTCTGCCACCGCAGGCTCGCCCCACATTCCAATTATGACTACCGTACCTCTCCCTCAAGAGAGCACTAATCAGGCGCTGCTTTAACCCCCTCCTATCTGGGCAGGAACAGATGCCTGAGGGTGACCTACATGCAAAGGTGGGGCCACATCCAAAGTTGAACCCCAGGAGCAGTGTGAACAAAGAAGAGAAAGGGAAATCTCTCCCAGCAGCCTCAGGAGCAGCAGATTAAATCCCCATGATCAACTTGATGTATGCTGCATCGCTGGAATACCTGAATAGACAATAAATGTTCCCAAAATCGAGGCGGTGGACTTTGAGAGAAACTGTAGACTTGGGGTTTGCTTTCTACGTCTGATTTGTTTCTGGTTTGTATGTTTATCTTAGTTTAGTTTTTAGTGCTTGTTATCACTGGTGGATTTGTTTATTGGTTTGGTTGCCCTCTACTTTTTTTATTCTATTTTTGTGAGTGTGTATGTGTGTTTCTTTGGGTGATTTTGTCTTTAGTTTTGCTTTTACCATTCGGTTTGGGGTTCTATCTGTTCTTCATTTTTTCCTATTTTTTCTTCCTTTTCTTCCGAGGCTTCTGGATGGCAGGGTCTTGGTGCTCCAGCAGGGTGTCAAGCCTGAGCCTCCGATTGGGAGAGCTGAGTCCAGGACATTGGACCACCAGAGACCTCCTGGCTCTATGTAATATCAATCGGCAAGAACTCTCCCAGAGATCTCCATCTCAACACTAAGACGCAGCTCCACTCAACAACCAGCAAGCTCCAGTACCGGACACCTCATGCCAAACAACTGGCAAAACAGGAACACAACCCCACCTATTAGAAGAGAGGCGGCCTAAAATCATAATTAGTTCACAGCACCCCAAAACACACCACCAGATGCGGCCCTGCCCCCCAGAAGGACAAGACCCAGCCCCACCCACCAGAATACAGGCACCAATCCCCTCCACCAGGAAGCCTACACAACCCACTGAATCAACCTCACCCACTGGAGGGAGACACCAAACACAACGGGAACTATGAACCTGCAGCCTATGAAAAGGAGACCTCCAAAAAAGTAAGTTAAACAAATTAGAAGACAGAGAAATATGCAGCAGATGAAAGAGCAAGGTAAAAACCCACCAGACCTAACAAATGAAGAGGAAATAGGCAGTCTACCTGAAAAAGAATTCAGAATAATGCTAGTAAACATGATCCAAAATCTTGGAAATAGAACGGAGGAAATACAAGAAACGTCTAACAAGGACCTAAAAGAACTAAAAAGCAAATAAACAATGATGAAAAACACAATAAATGAAATTTAAAATTCTCTAGAAGGAATCAATAGCAGAATAACTGAGGCAGAACAGATAAGTGACCTGGAAGATAAAGTAGTAGAAATAACGACTGCAGAGCAGAATAAAGAAAAAAGAATGAAAAGAATCGAGGACAGTCTCAGAGAACTCTGGAACAACATTGAACACACCAACATTTGAACTATAGGGGTCCCAGAAGAAAAAGAAAGGGTCTGAGAAAATATTTGAAGAGATTATATTTGAAAACTTCCCTAACATGAGAAAGGAAATAGTCAATCAAGTCCAGGAAGTACAGAGAGTCCCATACAGGATAAATTCAAGGAGAAACATGCCAAGACACATTAATCAAACTATCAAAAATTAAATACAAAGAAAAAATATTACAAGCAGCAAGGGAAAAGCAACAAACGGCATACAAGGGAATCCCCATAAGTTTAACAGCTAACCTTTCAGCAGAAACTCTGAAAGCCAGAAGAGATATATTTAAAGTGATGAGAGGGAAAAACCTACAAACAAGATTACTCTACCCAGCAAGGATCTCATTCAGATTCGACAGACAAATTAAAAACTTTACAGACAAGCAAAAGTTAAGAGAATTCAGCACCACCAAACCAGTTTTACAACAAATGCTAAAGGAACTTCTCTAGGCAGGAAACACAAAAGAAGGAAAAGACCTACAACAGCAAACCCAAGACAATTAAGAAAATGGTAATAGGAACATACATATAGATAACTACCTTAAATGTAAATGGATTAAATGCTCCAAGCAAAAGACAAAGACTGGCTGAATGGATACAAAAACAAGACCTGTATATATGCTGTTTGTAAGAGACCCACTTCAGACCTAGGGACACATACATACTGAGAATGAGGGGATGGGAAAAGATATTCCATGCAAATGGAAATCAAAAGAAAACTGGAGTAGTAATTCTCATATCAGACAAAATAGACTTTAAAATAAAGACTACTACAAGAAAGAAAGAAGGACACAACATAATGATCAAGGGATCAATCCAAGAAGAAGATATAACAATTGTAAATATTTATGCACCCAAAATAGGAGCACCTCAGTACATAAGGTGAATGCTAACAGCCATAAAAGGGGAAAACAACAGTAACACAATAATAGTACAGAACTTTATCACCCCACTTTCACCAATGGACAGATCATCTAAAATGAAAATAAACAAGGAAATACAGGCTTTAAATGATACATTAGACCAGATGGAATTAATTGATATTTATAGGACATTCCATCCAAAAACAACATAATACACTTTCTTCTCAAGTGTCATGGACATTCTCCAGGATAGATCATACCTTGGGTCACAAATCAAGCCTTGGTAAATTTAAGAAAATTGAAATCATATCAAGTATCTTTTCCGACTACAGCGCTATGAGACTAGATATCAATTACAGGAAAAAATCTGTAAAAAATACAAACACATGGAGGCTAAACAATACAATAATAAATAACCAAGAAATCAAAGAGGAAAAAAAAATACCCAGAAAAAAATGACAATGAAAACACGATGACCAAAAACATATGGGATGCAGCAGAAGCGGTTCTAAGAGGGAAGTTTGTAACAATATAATGCTACATCAAGAAACAAGAAACATCTCAAATAAACAACCTAAACTTACACCTAAAGCAATCAGAGAAAGAAGAACAAAAAAACCTCAAAGTTAGCAGAAGGAAAGAAATCATAAATATCAGATCAGGAATAAAGGAAACAATAGCAAAGATAAATAAAACTAAAAGCTGGTTCTTTGAGAAGATAAACAAAATTGATAAACCTTTAACCAGACTCATCAAGAAAAAAAGGAAGAAGACTCAAATCAAAAGAATTTGAAATGAAAAAGAAGAAGTAACAACTGACGCTGCAGAAATATAAAGGATCATGAGAGATTACTACAAGCAACTACACACCAATAAAATGGACAACCTGGAAGAAAGGGACAAATTCTTAGAAAAGTACAACCTTCCAAGGCAGAACCAGGAAGATATAGAAAATATGAACAGACCAATCACAAGCACTGAATTTGAAACTGTGATTAAAAATCTTCCAACAAACAAAAGCCCAGGACCAGATGGCTTCACAGGCGAATTCTATCAAACATTTAGCGCAGAGATAACATCTATCCTTCTCAAACTCTTCCAAAATATAGCAGAGGGAGGAACACTCCAAACTCATTCTATGAGGCCACCATCACCCTGATACCAAAACCAGACAAAGATGTCACAAAAAAAGAAAACTACAGGCCAACAATTATGATGAACATAGATGCAAAAATCCTCAAAATACTAGCAAAGAGAATTCAACAGCATATTAAAGGATCATACACCATGATCAAGTGGGGTTTTTACCAGGAATGCAAGGATTCTTCAATATATGCAAATCAATCAATGTGATACACATATTAACAAATTGAAGAATAAAAACCATATGCATCTCAATAGATGCAGAAAAAGATTTCAATTAAATTCAACACTTATTTACAATAAAAGCTCTCCAGAAAGCAGGCATAGAAGGAACTACCTCAACATAATAAAGGCCATATATGACAAACCCATAGCCAACATCATTCTCAATGGTGAAAAACTGAAACCATTTCCACTAAGATGAGGAACAAGAGAAGGTTGTCCACTCTCACCACTCTTATTCAACGTAGTTTTGGAAATTTTAGCCACAGCAATCAGAGAAGAAAAAGAAATAAAAGAAATCCAAATCATAAAAGAAGAAGCTGCCACTGTTTGTATATGACATGATACTATACATGAAGAATGCTAAAGATGCTACCAGAAAACTACTAGAGCTAATCAATGAATTTGGAAAAGTAGCAGGTTACAAAACGAATGCACAGAATTCTCTTGCATTCCTATACACTACTGATGAAATCTGAAAGAGGAATTAAGGAAATACTCCCATTTACCACTGCAAAAAAAATAATAAAATACCTGGGAATGAACGTACCTAAGGAGACAAAAGACCTGTATGCAGAAAACTATAAGACACTGATGAAAGAAATTAAAGACAATACAAACAGATGGAGAGATATACCATGTTCTTGGACTGGAAGAATCAACACTGTGAAAATGACTATACTACCCAAAGCAATCTACAGATTCAATGCAATCCCTACCAAACTACCAATGGTACTTTTCACACAACTAGAACAAAAAATTTTACAATTCGTATGGAAACACAGCATAACCCGAATAGTCAAAACAATCTTGAGGAAAAAAAAACAGCTGGAGGAATCAGTCTCCCTGACTTCAGACTATACTATAAAGCTACAGTAATCAACACAGCATGGTACTGGTACAAAATCAGAAATATAGATCAATGGAACAGGATAGAAAGCCCAGAGATAAACCCATGCACACATGGTCATCTAATCTTTGATGAAGGAGGCAAGAATATACAGTGGAGAAAAGACAGCCTCTTCAATAAGTGGTGCTGGGAAAACTGGACAGCTACATGTAAAAGAATGAAATTAGAACACTTCCTAACACCATACACACAAATAAACTCAAAATGGATTAAAGACCTAAATGTAAGGCCAGACACCATAAAACTCTTACAGGAAAACATAGGCAGAACTTCTATGACATAAATCACAGCAAGATCCTTTTTGACCCACCTCCTAGAGAAATGGAAATAAAACCAAAAATAAACAAATGGGACCTAATGAAACTTAAAATCTTTTGCAAAGCAAAGGAAACCATAAACAAGATGAAAAGACAACCCTCAGAATGGGAGAAAATTTTTGCAAATTAAACAACTGACAAAGGATTAATCTCCAAAATACACAAGCAGCTCATGCCGCTCAATATCAAAAAAACAAACAACCCAATCCAAAAATGGGCTGAAGACCTAAATAGACATTTCTCCAAAGAAGACATGCAGATTGCCAACAGACATATGAAAGGATGCTCAACATCACTAATCATTAGAGAAATGCAAATCAAAACCACAATGAGTTATCACCTCACACCAGTCAGAATGGCCATCATCCAAAAATCTACAAACAATAAATGCTGGTGAGGGTGTACAGAAAAGGGAACCCCCTTGCATGGTTGGTGGGAATGTAAATTGATACAGCCACTATGGAGAACAGTATGGACGTTCCTTAAAAACTAAAAATAGAACTACCATATGACCCAGCAATCCCACCACTGGGCATATACCCTAAGAAAACCATAATTCAAATAGAGACATGGGGACTTCCCTGGTGGCACAGTGGTTACGAATACACCTGGCAATGCGGGGACATGGATTTGAGCCCTGTTCCAGGAAGATCCCACATGCCGCAGAGCAACTAAGCCCATCTGCCACAACTACTGAGCCTGTGCTCTAGGGCCTGTAAGCCACAACTACTGAGCCTGTTTGCCACAACTACTGAAGCCCGTGCACCTAGAGCCTGTGCTCTGCATCAAAGAGAAGCCACCGCAATAAGAAGCCCGCACACCGTAATCAAGAGTAGCCCCCAGTCGCCACAAGTTAAGAAAGCCCCCGTGCAGCAACAGAGACCCAAGGCAGCCAAAAAAAAAAAAAAAAAAAAAGAGAGAAATAAATTAATTAATTAATTAAAAACCTTTAAAAAACGAGATAAACCATATCCTGTGTTTACTACACCTTAAAACAGATCATAAATAAGTGAAAGGTAATATATTAAATTAGAGATTTTTTTTTTTGATGTGGACCATTTTTAAAGTCTTTATTGAATTTGTTATAATACTGCTTCTGTTTTATGTTTTGGTTTTTTGGCCATAAGGTATGTGGGATCTTACCTCCCCCGACCAGGGATTGAACCCGCAACCCC